>NC_092691.1:41969947-42273072 GCF_964275005.1 Diadema setosum
AACTTTAGTTATGTTCAGATGGTGATCCCTAACCTCAAGGATAGCTATCTTCGAGGATAGACTTGTAGTTAGGCATCGTGTAGACATACTCATAGATAGCTATCTTGAAGTTAACTCGAAGATAGCTATCCACAAGATATATCAGGCTTAGCACTCTATCAACAAGCCGCAGGGGGTCCCCACTGGTAGGTAGTTAAGCATCATGTGGACAGAACCTGTACAATTGTACATGTAGATAAGGGTGGTTATGGGGAGCAGTGAGCCTATCCTCAAGGACAGCTACCTTCAAGGATACACTTCGTCATGTGAACATGGGTCGTAGTTAGGGGGCCAGAGCTTATCCTCGAAGATACTGTAAAACATGATATATTAGCAGCACAAAATGTTCGCGAATTGGAGCCGACGGCCTTTTTCGTGGCATGAAATTTTCGCGAACTGGCGCTCAATGCATACAGTGTAGATAAAAAATTTTGAGAATCTTGGCGCTCGCGAAATTCGCAAAATCAAAATGCATGCAAACATTCCTCATTTTACAGTAGCTAACCTTGAGGTTAAGGATCACCATCTGAACGTAACTATAGCAAAAGTTCATTCAATAGTTCACAATCATAGCCATGATTCACATTCTTCTCACGGACAAATGCATGAAGGACACAATTTGCAAGTAATGCATGCCATGGATCAAGTGGCACTAATATTTAGTTCTGGACTTTCTGGATTAACAAAGTGCAAGTGAATAAAACCTATTCTGCCTCTAATTTGAATGAATCTCACTGGGGGTAAAGCACCACTGAGATCAAATGAAATGAAAAAAAAAAATGTGAATATCATGTACACCAAAATGCAGCAACATAAATGTAAACTTAAAAACTAATACAGTATTGTCAGTCTTCCCCTGCCTTTTCATATTAAAAAATGCCTGTGTTACAGTAATTTGATTTAATATTAAATTTGCTTTTGAAGTAGTTTTCTTACACTAACTAGTGATTAAGTTTTTCTCTCTCTCTATCTAGATAGTTTCCCTGTTTTGGGTCTCATGACTTCAGTTTCTTCTTACCTTCATAGGGATGTCTGTTCTTTGCCTTGTTGGGGCAAGGTTTGGTCCTGTTGCCATGCCACCCAGCCTGATGGGATTGGACTCTGCAAACATTCGGTTGAAATTCCCTTCTCGGTTACTTAGCTCCATTCGGTACCATCGAATCTCTCTCTTCAACCTCTCTACTTCTTCATAGGCATCCTAGCATTGTTAACACAAGAACAAACCAGAAAGTGTTAAATGCTGATAGTGAGTCATGCAAGAGCCAAATCACAAACAACATGAATTCTGAAATAAAAACACGAACATGTTTGCAGAAATTTTTTATTTTCGTATATGCTAATCTGTGAGCAGTGCAATTAATGAAAAACAGGTACATTGCACATTGTATTATTAATGACCCGATCTGAAAGAAAGCTTACACTAGCAATTGCAAACATCTACTTAAAACATTCTTCAGTTGAATAAGCTGATACACTACAAAGGAAGCTTGTTCATTTTTTTCTTTTCAATATGATATTTTATCATGATGGATTGACTGAATAAGTCAAAAGAAAAAATAGACTACAGTTTATACTAGTCTTTTTGAATGAACATAGCTTGCATGCATCAAGGCTTATCGGAGATACCATACCGGTACCTTAAAATTGTATGTCTAAGTTCCATGTTGACAATGATTAAGAAAGATATGCGCATGTACATTGGACACAAGCACATGTACACAATGTGTAATGTGTATGCACAGATTAATCTGTTATCTTGTTGCCAGCAAACAACACCATGTTGACACTGTTTGCTACTAGGTACAAACCCTGTACACTGGTTCTAGAATGGATCTACGTACTACTTTGATAATTAGTTTGCTGATGTTGTTCATGTGTCAACTCTTGCACTGACAAGGTATGCTCATTGGTAGCCTTGTTGTCTATGTTGTTTGGTCATTTGATACCAACCAGATATGCAGGTGTTTCTTTTTATCCTGAAAAGATCTTCGAACGTGCAGCTCTTTCGTAGATTAGGACTAGTAAACCCTTACGATTCAAACAATTTGGTATGCTAAATTGAGAGAGTAACAATGGATGATTGAAGAATATGACGAGAATATTGATGGGATTAATTGAATATTGTCTTTCAGCATTTTTAACTGGTTAACTTGGGTTTGACAGTAACTCCATAAATTTGTCTCGGTAATCAGCTTCAAATGGTTCTCATTAATAGTTCAACTCCAGCTTAACTTTTCTGAAAGAGAATATGATCATGATTTGCTTTGATGGCTTATAACATGTGTACACTGTACATTTTACTATTGTACACTAGCACTTGAAATAAATGGGTATGATTGCCAATAACTATCAAATATCTAGTAAGTGGTATGGGAACTAATTATGTAAACTTACATTTTCAAAGAAGATATCTGTCACTGTTACTATTCATAACATTAGATATATATATATATATATATATATATATATATATATATATATATATATACATATATATATATATATATTATACATATATATATATATATTTTTTTTTTGTTTTTTTTTTGAGCAAGTTAAAACTAAACATCTCACATTTCTCACATATAATGTTTGATAAAATAAAAATACTAAAAAGTTAAAGAAGAGAGAAAAATGAATAAGGTATTTTCCTTGAAATAGTAATGTTTTTCTGAAATTAAAAAAAAGTTTTTAGTTTGTATATATACTTTTTTTTTTGTGGTGGAAAAGTTCTCCGAGACAAAGTTTAAGTGGCAATCAAAGGATTCAATTTGTAGATATCCATACTCAAGTCATGTTGTTGTGGTTGCACTGGAATTGCACTAGATGTTTATCTACACAACTGTTTTGTAGTAGCATACCGGTAGGCCTACTAGTAACAGCCTGAAGATACACTGTACATACACCGTAGTTCAGTTTCTATAGTTCAATTTTGGGAAGAAATGCTGTTGCCTGCTTCTCCAAAAAGTAACCCCTCTTTAGCCTAATCTCACAAGTCTCCTCTTATCTCTGAGGTTAGCCATTTTCTCCTCACTGTGGTCCTGTTACTGACAACCAAACCAGTGTTTAGCTTTTTGTAGCATTGTTCCCATGGCAACCGTGATTGACAGGCAGTTTGGGCCAATCACAACCCTTATTACCCATGTGCTTCATCCTTAAGATGGCCCAGTTTTGGGGTCACTTTCCAAAGTGAGGAGGAGTTCAAGTCTGCCATTCGCTTGTAACCCGTTCCGTTAACCCGTTCTGGAATACCAGGTTCCCATGGGAGCAACTAATATATGGGAACCTAGTATCCACCAGGTTCCAAAGAAGAAGATAAGAGTGCCTACTTTCGTGGCCTAAATTCATGTTTCTTTGTGTTGTAGTGCCCAGAAAAATGGGTTTGATAAGATAAGAGTTCATTCTATCACATATGTTCCCATTCTGCTGGAAAAATGTGTAAATCACAGCATTATTACCTTTTTTTCTGATTTAGTTTGCGCCTGCTTTGCTATAAAACTCGCATGAACATGTTCATAGCGACTGAAGCCGAGCTCGAGTAGATTTATGTGTTCGCTGACACCAGTCATCCCATCCAAGTGCCCGGTTTTGTGTAGAACAAAAGAGTCTGTGTGCCCATCAGCACACGCTCTATTCATACCTTGCACTCGATCCATATTTTCATTGATCGATGGCACATGTAGTTGACCGTGGAAAGGGGATACATGTCCTACTCGACTGCTTTTGCACAGGTGGATTACCAACCCGTCCGTTCTCTATGTTGATGGGCAAAGAAGAATCTCGTTTGGGGGCATTTAAGACACTCAAAGAATTGCAGAAGGAACGGGTTAACTCTGTCATATTCAAGCGCATACAGTTATCACTATTGGCATTACGCTATTAATCATCTGTATGCTGGAATTGAAGACCGAGTTTGGAACTCAATTATAATAAATATGCTGTATAAAATCCTGGATTCCTATTTTGACTTCTTCATTCATCCACTTATCATTTACCCCGTGTAGCAGCAAAGTTACAGAACACTACCTATGAGTCATATACTAAACAGATTGTAATACATTAAAAAAAAAGTAGTAAAAGTTTATGTAAAAGTGGAAATTTTTACAGTGTTGGAATTTTTGTGCATTTCGAGCAGCCAGAAACTATAGCGCGAAAATAAAAGCACGTGAATACTTTTTGCTTGCCATTATATGCTTGCGATATGTTCCAGTAGTTGATATCTTGATTCCGTGGAATTTAAAACGCACTCCTCTTACAAAACTCCTCTTACCCATCTGAGCACAAAAAATTAGTTGTGCGAAAATATCCACTTTTACAGTATGTGCCCACAATAAATTTCCTTTCTATCTTAAATAACTGGTGCATGGGGGCGTGTACCCAATGAAGATTCCATCTGTTCAAACAGACTTACGCTGCCAACTTCAGATGGAGCTTTTGATGACCTTGGCGTCTTGACATCATTACTTCTTCGCTTAGTCTCATTTCCTGCATCTCTCTTGCGTTCTAGAGATTTTTTCAAGCTTTTCAGGTCTGTTTCCAATGTCTTGTTTTTCTGCTGTGCTTTTTCCTTGGCTTTATTTGCTAGGGTCACATCTTCTATAAGTTGGCTAATTCTGACCTTCAGTTCACTCTCTGACTTCTCAAGATCCTTCTTTAATTGTACAAGTGCTGCATCATTATCCCTCTGAGTTTGGACATGCATAGCCACCATATGCTTCAGGTTTTCTGTTTCAATCTCTTTAACTTTAAGGTCTTCCTTTAGTTGATTTATGTGAGCAATGTCTGCAGTTCCATCAAGTCTAGGAGAAACACTCCCTTTATTCGCCATGACAGAGGGACTGGAGTCCAGCAATTGAGATCTGCTATCTTGTTTGTCGTCTTCGTAAGACGAATGGTCTGCAGTTTGTCTTTTTGAGGAGAAATGCGTCTTCAAAGCTTGGTCTTTAGTCCTTTTCACCTCCTCTTCCAGCTTGACAATGGTGCCTTTCAACTCACCGATTTCAGCCACTAACTTGCCGTTCTTATCCCTGACCTCCAACAAAAGCTTGTCAGATTCTTTCTTTTGTTCTTGGAGCTTCTTGTCGTAGTCACTCATTGCTCTTGCGTGGTCCGCCTCTGCCTGCTTCTTCTCGTTGGCCAAGCACTGCTCGAGACCTTCAATCCGTTTCTTGGCGTCCGCTACCACGTTCGAAACCTCTTGCTCGTAAGCTTCTTTAGTGGCTTCAAGCTCAACTTCTCTCTCATGGTTACGTGAAAACAGCATGTGCACAACCTGTGTAAGCTCCGCAACTTTCTTTGACATCTTATATTCGAAAGATTTCTTGTTACAAAGTCGGGAGGACGACGTACCCAGCCCTCCGTCCGCCATGGCTGGGCTGGGTTGTTTGGCAACCATAAACATCTGATTGGCGCACCGCAGCGGCCTGTATGTACCTGTACCTAGTAATACACCTGTCCTGTCGATGATGCGCTGCTACGAATACATAGCTCGTGTATGGTGTCCTTAGAGAGAAAATGCTAATCGATTATAATTGATTGCGCAGGTTACTCATGGTTTACTTATGTACATGTATTTTATCGGTATTATACGAGATATATATATTATACGTCCACCACTTTCAAAATGTGTACAATCATAGTGTTTTATGGTGTGTTGCAAGAAATTCGAGTTGCAGTCAATTTCAAATATCTATTTAATAGCAAACTTTCTTCCTCTTCCTCTTTTGTTTATTCTGCCTTCTTCAACAGACCTACCAAGTCTCAGTCTACGCCGCCCGCGTCCCGCCCAGTAATGCATTTTATTAATTACGGCTCTCAGAGAGAAAGAAAGAAAAAAGAATCATTATTAATTTTATCACTGACCAGATCAGTAATAATAGTAATAATAATAATAATGATGATGATGATGATGATAATAATAATAATAATAATAATAATAATAATAATAATAATAATAATAATAATGATAATAATGGATGAGAAGACCGCTTATATACTGAACTGAGTAAGGTAAACTTTTTCCTTATTCATTTTCTTATAGCTAGAGGATACGTATACATGACTCTAACTCATATTTTTCTTTATATTTTTATAAATAAATAATCCAAAGCGGTCCCTAAAAATTCGGCCATCTACTAAGTTATGTCAGTCATACATTCTGTAGACTCATTTACCCTTGAACTAAATTTGGGCAAAAAAAAAAATAATGCTCAAAATGACATCTTGCAGGACCATCTTCCACAACGAATAGATGGGAATTATGCAAGTACAATTTATTGCATTAAGTGTGCGCCAAAGTGCACAATTTCTAATTCCAAAATGAAAAAGCTGAATGCCGGGGGCTGGGGGTGGGAATCTACTTTATCCCGACCCCTCCTCCGACTGTTTCACCAAATCGCATTCTCATTCCCAGACACTTAAGAATCTTGACATCTCTGCTTCAATCCTGAAGATTCTTGCAGATTTACATGTGTGTATGCATATCACAAGGACACCCGAGTGTGCAAGTGCCGGATGCTGGCGGGTGCATAATATGAAGAGTTTATTGTAAAAACGCTAAGTGCCATTTCTGAATATTACTAAAGGATAAGTCCATCATCAGATAGAGCAAAATTAAACCTTCCAGTAATACCTCACTTGTGACAAAATAAGGAATATTCTATAGAAGTTATGATTAAAAATATCCTCTATTTTCTTATCATTTTCTTAGTTTTTCAGCAGCTTTAATCACAAATATCTCAAATCAGCAAGAATTGATTTAGCTCGTTTTGCGATAAAATCGTTCATGGACCCTCCATGTATATGGTGCAAGTCAAATCCTGTTGCTCGATCTACTCCACATCTTTCGTCAGGCGATGACGGAAGACCTCTGCAGTCCGAGTGTCAGGAAGAGGTCTTGGGGCAGGCTAGTCCACTGTCATACTGTGCGAGGAAAGAAGGACTGTGTATGTTGTCCTGTCCTAGAGATGGAGACCAGATAGCCAATTTGCAATAGATAGATCAGTAGCAACTTGCAGTCAATCGCAAATTTTCGTTGCAAGAAGGGAGCTTGTTAATGGCAAGTTCTTTTTTTTTTTTTTTAGGTTCAAACACAAATGCATTCAGATCATATCAATCGCAAGGATAACAACCGGCAGTCAGGAAAACTCTCGATTTCACTGATTGACCGGTATAATCAATACGATAGATATACAGAGTTGCAATTCATAGCAAATTTACAATCAATTGCAGGATTTTATTAATTTTGGAGAGTTGCAATACATTGATTGGAACTTTCTTGCAACACCCCCTTAGGCCTATAGATACAAAGTCTACTCATGTATCCGCACAAAAAATCTCGATGGTAAGAAAGAAACATAAACCAGTCCGGAAACCAGTCATATACCATTCAGCGTATTAAGTTCAGGCATATAAGGCATCATTAGATACTGACATGGAATGCAACACATTATGATGCGACGGAAAAG
This sequence comes from Diadema setosum, assembly GCF_964275005.1. Classification (NCBI taxonomy): domain Eukaryota; kingdom Metazoa; phylum Echinodermata; class Echinoidea; order Diadematoida; family Diadematidae; genus Diadema; species Diadema setosum. The sequence goes on from NC_092691.1 coordinate 41,977,453, forward strand.
TGGAAATCAATGATTTGAATGTAGATAGTACTATGATGTAGGCCCTATATTTGCATACTATATCATAAAAACATTAGTCGGAGTCCAAGAGTCCTCACAGCAGGGACGCGGCCCGCCCGGGGATGTCATCTTTGGTCTCGATCCTTGAACTTCCACCTGTGATGTTGAAGGTATAAGACCAGTATGCCTCTCTATCACTTTTTGCAAATTCAAAAGTGGTTGGGTTTTTTTTTTTTTTCTTTTCAGTGATGACGACGTCTTTGGTATACCTTTTACATTAGTGTATAGGCATGGGTAGATGGGATGGTTGAAAGTAAAGATGACAGAGACCTATGCTATGATGTCATATATTTCAAGTAAAAGATCTGGATGTGTTCCCTCGATAATCAAGATAATGATAAATCGATAATGACAGTTTGACAAAGAAGCAGGAGTCTATATTTTTTTTTTTTTTACATGAGTGCACTAGAGTAAACTACAATGTACATTGGTATCGAATACTGAGCATGTCCGCCCTGTTTTGTCTATGGTGAGAGCTATAAAAATGAATTCAAAACAAAACGTGGATGAGGCAGAACAATTCAAACTTCATGCTTTCTTTGAAGAATGATGACAGTCCATCTCTCTTCCTTGTTTAACCCAGTGAGGTGTCTCCCTGTTAAATCAGATAAGTTGCTATTATTTCGTCTGTGCGAACGCGGCTATAAAATAATAGTGAAATGTCGCAAAGTACAGACATCAAGCGCTGCTTCGTATGATCATTTTGTTGTTGTTGTTGAGTTTTGGGGGCTTCGGTCAAACATGAGCCACTTTGTACTGCTTGTTTGTTCTGTTTGGCCTGGGTTTTCGTTGTTGTTGTTTGTTTTCTTTTCTTTATTTAGCTTTTGTACACTGACTGGGCTGAGCGGGTAAAGGTTGGCTTGTCGAGTCCGGTTCATGTGTGTCATTTTGTCACCATGCTGGTTGGTGTCGTTTGATGGCGCTCTTTCGGATTCCTCGCGTAGTCTCTATGTCGGTGTCCATGTCCCCGCTCTCCCCGTCTAGTGATTTTCTGCGCTGTAGATGACTTTTAGTGGTTGGTTGGAGCGATTTGGCGTCAACCCATCACAGATTTTGGTTTGGAAGCTTACAAACCGGGCACAACTCTAATCTAGATTAAAGTACTATCTTAATTACACTGTATAACTCTAATTTAAATTGCATATTGAACAAATGAGGAAACCTGCCAACACAAAATATATATTATCATGCACCTTATATACACGTACGATAAACAATAATAATACATACCAAATTTACATTTTATCATTATACATACTATTTAATAAACAATTGAAACTAAAATATCAATATGAAAACTGTAATGTCCAATACTTACCAGTGCATTTAACGAAACAAATGGTCTACTTATGTTGATAATGATTTATTATTATTTTACACTAAGGTTATTACTCCAAGATAATTGTGTAACTGATTTTTGTATTCTTTGTAACTCGGACATTCTAAAAGAAAATGTTGCACTCTTCCTGATGTACCGCACTGAGAGTATTTACCATCAACATGTTTGCATAATTCGAACAGTTTCATTCAGTAAATAACTTCCTACTCTTAATCTGTGAAGTATATTCTCATCATGCCTGCAATACAGATTACTTTTACATGTAGGCTTTATGTTTGGCTTATTTTAAATAAAAATCGACCTCTGTGAGAGTTTTCCTATTGTGTTTGTCACTCTTTCATATAGACCTATAGTGGTTGAATATGAACATTATTTTTTTCTTCAGAATCTTCAGAATGTTGACCAGACATCGCTGTCATCAGCATCACGTCCAGACATAACTAAGTGTCAGTGTGGTGTGGACACAGATTAATTTGCTTCCGAGGAGGATTGATTTTTTTTTGTTGGGAAGATGACATATTTTTGGTTTCAATATAGGCAAGGTGTTCCAGTCTTTGATGGTTCGGGCCAGAAACTATGAAGGTATGCTTGGGTTCTTCACTGTAAAGGTGTAAATCTGATGTTGTCGTCTCCTCTTGAGCGGTTTGCTTTTATGATGTAGGGATAGCATATCTACCACACTTTCCCCATGCAATGTTTATAGAGAGTAGGGTAGGGTAGGGTAAGTCGAAAATGACGTCTTCTCAGCTCAAACGGAGTCAACTGTAGATCTTGGAGCATGGTTGTGATACTGTCCGGTGGTAATCATTCCTAATAAATCTAACACATCTTCGTTTGACCATTTCTGAAGATGCATATTCCAACTTTAGTCTACTTGTAACTAGGGCGAGATATGCTATTTTCTTTACAGATTGATCAAACCTGGCGAGATTACGTCTGATAACTCCGAGTGTCCGGTTGGTATCATTGGACATTTTATCAATATGATTATTCCACTGAGGGTGTTGGTGATGTGAATGCCGAGGTAACGCCAAGGACATTGTTTAACCGTTTTCAGATCTGTTCCCATAAGGTTGTAAGTAAAGGTCTTTGGTGTCCTGCTTTGGTTATAATTATGTAAACATTCACATTTAGCAGGGTTGAAATTGTGGGACTCCGGAAGTAACTGGAATAGATGAGGATGATTCCCCATAAGATTACTTTTTCAGTTCGGTTTGAGATCCAGCTATTATTATATGACCTGTCAAGTGTCATTCCTTTTATCCCAAAATGATCCAGCTTCATCAGGAGTTTCCTGTCAGTGTGGGCTACAAGGTCGATGGCCTTACAAAAATCTAAAACAAGGATATCAATTTGCCCCCCCCCCCATAACTTGGTCAAGATGGTGCATCATTTCACTGAGGTGTTGATTAGTTGAGATTCACAAGAGTGATGCTTAAAAAAAAAACCGCGTTGATAAGGATTCAGAATCTTGTGTGCATCTAAAGCTCCCTATTGGTCTGTAGTTGATGGGGAGTGATCTACTAGTATTTCGTTTTTTGAAAACTTGACAGACATTTTCATTTTGTGAAAAAAAAGTAATTATGACATCACTAAAGCCGCCGTCACACTTACAAGCAAACGATTGCGAAGTTTGTTCGTCCGGCATGTTGGTGAACAGCAGCCTCCATGCAATCCCCGCTGTTGAAGCCCGCGCGGGTATATTCCCCACCTGCACCGCACCGCACCGCACCACTCGCGTGTACAGTAGTCAAAATACTGTATACACAGTATACTGCAGTAGTACACGTGTAAAATATGTATGCGTATGTACTATATGTATGTATAAGAACACTCAGACCGACAGGATTTGACTCCGCCTTCTCATTGCCGTCTGCTACAAACTACTAGTAGGACCTACTACTGTTTGCAGCCGTCCAAATGAGGTTCTTTGCAGCACAACAGAGCACATAATGGTTGAGAATTCCCAGGCTGACACTACGTAGTAATTTGGCTTCTACTGTTCTAGTTTTCACAGCGTTAACCCAGCAAGCTGAAACAGGTCGCTCGCCGCTGGCTAGACAAGATCCCCCTCTTTCATTCAGGCATCAACTCACTGGTTTCCCCGCTCAACACACGTACACGCTGGTAGCAGGTTAACCCCGTCGCGGGGCGCTGTACCCTTTACGGTACGTATTTGTCCGTATGGGGTCGCTGCTGCGGTTAGTAGCAGGTAGGCCTAAATGACAGTCTCTACTACATCATCATCGCCGTGTAATTCGCACACAGTTTCCCATAGAGTGGGGACTATATCACGACCATAATAGACGGAGATACACGGAGATAATAGAGAGTGTGAAGACCAAAGACTGCGTGAGCTTCTCGACAGAACTCCCGTGCGCGTTGAGGTGTCCAATCAAGACGAGAGCAGACAAGCGCAACATACTAACACAGGGAGATTTTATACATGTAACATGTACAGCTAGTTGTGTGCAAGGGGAATTCTATTAGTCCCCACCGGTGACGTTACACCCGAGGTGGGGACTATATCACGATTATGCCAGTAAATTTATGTCTTTACTGTTCCATAGCTTCATTGTTAACAAAACTTGACTAATCCTGTCCAATGTACATCAATGAGCTACAAAAGCCAGTACATGCATTGACCGAAAGATCGGTCTGTATCTGTCCCTCGGGGAATGTTCCGCCCCCTCCGTATACAGACCGAAGTCAATGATCCCAGCTCCTGTGTGGAGCAGTCGCGCACAGATCAAACGTTACGATAAACCAAATTTCAGACAGCTTTTTTACATTCAAACAAGTTTGACATGACATGACACATTATGCAGCAATATTTGGGATAAATTTCTCACATTGTGCAATCGAAATACTCACATAAACTCGGTTATAGCGCAGAAATTTTATCGATATCGCAACATCGCCGTTCGCAAGCTGTAAGTCGCCATTTTGAATCTGTAAGCCAATCACATGCGAGGTACATGTTTTAGTAAAACAAACACGTAGAAACTACCTCGCATGTGATTGGCTAATAGATTCATGGTGTATGTTTCTGCAGTTTGAACGTGACGACGCGACAGGCTGTGTTTTACGTTGAAAATTCTATTAAAATGTTGGATTACTCATTAATCTGGTGAGTGTAATGTATTCTTAAAAAGCTAATTTCACTATACAAGCTTAAATTTGCCGACCTAGGGCCGTGAATAAGACGCAATCGAGAATGGTGAGGTACCTCACCCAATTTTCCATAGAGACAGTGGTTAAGAACATCCACACAGCAATGGGTACTGCAACCTTCCGTCTGTCTACGGAGGACAGCGTAAATGACAAAATATAAAAAGAGTCCTCCGGACAGACGGATCTTTCTGTCTAGTACATGCATAGACTCCACCATATGCCGGAATTGCCCTAAAGTAAGAGTGTGAAATGTCAAGACAATAGTACATATCTAGGATCTGTACCTCTGTAAGTAATAACCAGGCAATTTAAGTGTGATTCATTGACATTGTAGAGAGTAGTAGTACAGTGCTCACCTGATTTAGGAACCGCTTTGACCAGTGGGAACTTGGCGTAAGTGCAACAAAATTCATATTATATGTCGTTTTTATTTTCACCATTAATATTGGGAACATTTAAAACCACTTCATTAGGACACATTTTGGCTGAAACACTTCCATTGTCCATCACATACTTTCTCCTGTTGGACTGTTAGTGTCCATGTCTCTGCTTCATACAGCCGCACCGACTCAACTTTTGCTTACAACAAAAAGCCACCGCTTTAAAAATGTATGTCATCCTGGGACTTCTCCACTTTCTTCTTACTATGCAAGGGAAAGGTGTTCCACATCTGATCCCGATCCAATTCTGTCGAGGCAGTCCACGAGCCCAGATACTTGAAGTTGTTCTTCATCTCGAGTGCAGCACCATCTGAGGTTGTGGAAGTGGCGTCTTTTGCCATCACTTGTGTCTTCTTGGCATTGAGGTGTAGACCAGTCTTCTTGTCTTTTTTTCTACTTTTTTAATGTCTTTTTCTACTACCAGGAGCAGCTCCCATGCCTCCTCAATTGTTTGCAAAGCTAAGGCTAGTCATCATTGCAACTTGGATTGGATTGTTGGACTTTTAGCAAGATGAATTTCCCCTCAATAAATGATATAAAAATCACACTTCGCTAAAATGGTTTTCCTCAATAAACATAAATCAGACCAACCACCAACATTCCAGCAGCCAATGTTTAACTGACAATAGCCATCACTATCCTTCACTATCTCCTTGGTGGCTCCTTCCTCTTCCGCTTGGGGGCCAGCATTTGGATTCTTGTATTTCACTCCATCGATGAAAAGCTTGCAGTGCTGGAAGAACGTTTTCTTTCCTGCTTTGAAGGCCTCTGATGCTACAGACTTCAGTTGCTGCTTTGCTTTACGATCAGACAAAGTCTCGTGCATCATTGCATGTATGATATAGAACATGGTGGCTTTGATGGGGCACCAGTGTAAACTCAATTTTCTCCTCCTTGCCATTGATGGCAAACCTCAAAGCATGGTGAAGGGCTTCAATGAACAGAAAAGGGTTTAAATGTGTCTCCTCATTTAGTGTTTTAAAGTGGACCATAGCATGCATCTTGATGTAAGTGGCACCGATAGTGTGAATTAGTCCGTCAGAAATACCATAAGCATGAAGAAACTCAAGAAACTGTCCTGGGTGGATGCTATCATCACCCTGCTTGAAATCCATGAATGTGATCAACTCTCCTATCTCACACTTCTTCAAGTATTCTGCTTTAAGAGCCAGGATTTGTCCTGCTGTTGATTGTTCCTGTTAGAAGCCATTCTGAGAGTCCCTTGCCTTCTACATTTATGTAGGGCCAGATACGGTTCAAGATTATTTGTGACCGTGCATCACAAAACGAACAAAAATCGCACTCCTTGATTTTATGCAAGGACTCAAAAAAAGATGAAACGGGTCAACCAAGTCAATATTGGGTTTTTCATATTTTCTGAAAGAGCTACCCTTCTACATTTCTCTGAAGTTTGGGATCATAAAGTGAATGGGAATGTGCATTTTCCGCAGTTTTTCTACAACCATTAAAAAAAAAAGATAGAATAGTGATATTAGGTATGTCCTAGAAGCCACTTTTCATTTCTTTATAACCCTTTGCACACTCTTCACTTTCAAGTCTAGTAACTTTTGGAGAGATAATGCTACTGCTTTGAAAGTTGGCATTAATCATAGACAAAATGTGTTAATAGAGCATCTTTAATTCAAGCCTAATCTGGTAATCTCTTCTTTGTTGTTGCTCCAGTGATTTACATCCTGTTTTTTGTTCCATTCATTCACAGCTAGCACGGTTTGGTAAAGATTATATTAAAGTGCTTGAATAGGCCTGTACTTCAGAGCCTCTTTTCTTGGTTCACGCTTTTCCAGAGTGTGTGCTTTGTTTCCAACATTTAGATAGGTTAGGAGAGTCCATTTCAGTTGAGCTATACATCATTTTAAAGCTTAGAGTCTGCTCTTTCCGAATCTACCCTTAACTAAAAATCCATGACTGGCTACTTTTTGTTGGTTTTGTGCTGCTAGGTCACATTTCATTTAGTATCATGTCTTACTGAGGTTAGACAAATTTCACTGGAAATATTGAGTATGATATGGTAAATCCAGTCACATATTTCCACTGTTTAAGCACTTTTTGTGTATGTTATATTTTCAACAATATTAAAGTATTTACAGTCTCTTATTCACACATTATCAGAGATTCTTGCAGTGGTTATATATTGTAGAGCAGTATACAAACTGAAAATATTGTTATAGTGCCTGAAAGGGTTCTGATCTCTGTTACAATCTGACTGCTTATCACAAATATATTGTCAATTTTTAAGTACAATGTATTTCTGTGTGAGATTAGTTCAATAAAATCTGAACGTAAACTCCATGGAGCACACAGTTTATGATAGAATAGTCAGCAATCTGGGACAAAGGCTAATGTATATTGTATGTATTGTAACTCGTCCATGTAAGGTGGGGGTGTTATGAATTGTATCGTTTGTATCAATTCTCTACTGATTGTTTTTATCATTGTAACATGAACAACCAAGTAACAATGACTTTGTAATATGCCAGGACTAATGTCTTGCAAGTTTCTCACTGTCTTTTAGCCTCCTATTTCTCTGGTATATTCACATGGATAATAATGATTTACCCATGGATGTTACTTTGTATTGTATTTTTATATTAGTTTATGATTTATTGTATAAACTAAACTGAATGTAACTTGTCCCTATTTATCATACTTGCTCTCTATGAGTGTAGTTGACCTTGAGGAGTGACAATTGTTCAATGAAGCTCACATGTTTTATGACTTCCCATTGTTTTAATGAATGTTGCGCACTATATAGTGCTCTTTTGGAACAAAAAGAAATATTGATGTTTATTCAATGTACATTCTTATTCAAAGTGAGCATATTAAAGATATTGATTGGTAAAAAACTCATAAAATTCAAGGATCAAAGCCTGAATAAATTATCCCATCTATATTACTGTTTCATGTACAACAATACAGTGTGTTAGATATGGCAGTATATCAAAGTGCATATGTAGCAAATAGAAAAGCTGATAAGGAAAGATAATATCTCAATTCAAACAACAGATATGTACATCTATCTGGATACCTTTTTCAATGATAAAGGTCAATTGTTGGTTTGTGGTCAAGATCACTGAGCTGCATATAATTGTAAATGAAGGGCCATACATGTGTATGTCTGGCAGTTATACACTGTTGATTGCATGAGCAGCAGAGGCATCATAGTTGATTGTTTGTAGCACTTGAATTTCAGCAGTGTCTATGTCCGCCCCCCCCCCCCCCCGATTTTTGTAGGGAAACAACAACATCAGGTAGTTTAATCTGCTACAATTAACTTGTGCTTTTCTAACGTTTGATTTAACAATATGAACACTGCGTCTTCTTAATCTTGATTTCTCATAATTCTGTTTAGTACCGCAGTGCATGTTTTGCTTCTTTATCCTAGTATAACGACTAAAGTAGGTGAAATGAAATTGGAGCCATACTGTAAGTGCTGGTCTTTCCCCATCTCTCGTGTCATCTTTATAAATTCTTTCACTATATAAGATTTAGATTGAATTCATAAAAAAAAAGGAAAAAAGATGTCATACTGATACAGGTATGTTTGTCATTTTATTCTTAGAACTGCTTTGTACAGACAGACAGACATGGCCCTGAAAGGAGTCAAGGTGATAGAGATCGCTGGTCTGGCCCCAGCCCCTCATGCTGGAATGATCCTAGCAGACTTTGGGGCAAAGGTCATCCGTGTTGACCGTGTCCAGCAGATGTTGGCCAGTGACCGTCTTGCCCGTGGCAAATTGTCGGTGGCCCTAGACCTCAAGATGCCGGAAGGATTGGAGGCTTTCAAGAGAGTCAGCAAAGATGCAGATGTCCTCATTGAACCTTTCAGACCAGGTACCAATGCCTTCAGGTGGCACCTTTTTCCCTGCTGTACACTACAGACTATACGTAGACCATCTCTCTATTCCGTAGCGATCCATTGAAAGATTTGATACTAGAGTGTACGATGCAATATCCTTGTATTGAATATGTTTTTAGTAATACCTCACAACACACTGTTTACATCTGACATCAAGTGTTCCTTTTCTGATTCTGTTTTTCTTCTCCCTGTGACTGTAACAATTTTTCGTAGTAAAATAACAAGATAAAGAGACTTACATGCTAACTTCTCTAAAATGTTTTTCGCTTGATAATCAGGAATTATCCTGTGTATAGCATAATTTTTTTGAAAGATTTGGCCAATTGAAGAAACCGAAAATGTGAATGATGAAATTGATAACAGTGTGAAGAAGCCTGTAGCATTGTTGATTAAAGCCTCACTAAGGTAAAAATCTGCTGATTGTGAATGATAAGATTGTTGACATTGGTACTGTCCTGTGATCTTGATCTGTCTCAGTAATGATCTGAATCCACAATGGACCAGATTTGAATTTGCTCATTTCTTGCTCTGCTCTCAGGTGTAATGGAAAGGATGGGTCTGGGGCCAGCTATCATGATGAAGGAAAACCCAAGGCTGATCTATGCCAGGCTGAGCGGCTTTGGGCAAGATGGTCCCTGGAATAAAATGGCAGGACATGACATCAACTATGTGTCCATGTCAGGTACTTATTGTATTGATACTTAATCCTACACTGTTTGTGACAAGAGGATTATTACAGGAGAAGCTTACATGCACTCTGGGAATTCAGGAGGGTTACTGGTAGGTGACATGGATCAACCTTGTCAATCTTTCATTTTCATATGGGAGTAGTATTTCTTGTGTATAATTTTCAAGTTTAGGATCATAAGACAAACTAGAAATTGTCTGATTTGCACTTTTTCTGAAATGCTCTTTTTTCCAGTTTGGGTGATTATGTATTATATTTTTGACCCTTTTCATTTTCAACTTTAATAACTTTTGAAAGGATGATATTATTGCCATGTATCTAATGGACGTGCAAAAGTTCAGCTTAATTGAATATTACTATTTGAAGTAAATGTTATGGAGATTTGTTTTCTCTGTTCATCCCATTCATTGCACAAATCACCACTGGGTGAGGTTAAGCACTTGAATAGACCCTAAACTTCAAAGCCTCTTTTCTCAGTTAACACCTTTCAAAAGGATGTACCATTACTTTCTTTCCATTCTTTGGATGAGATACGGAAGTCCATTGATGTGGACTTACATGTATGAGTCATATTAAAGCTAAAAGAGTCTGCTCTTTCAGAAACTTTCAATAACTAAATATCTTTGTCTAAAGACTTTTTGGAGGATTTGTGATGTAGGGTCACATATTGAAAATATGATGGGAATTAAGCAAAAATATATTCCTTATGAAAAATTGACATTTCTTCATTTTGCAATATTCTTCAACAAATTCCTCAACATTATAAATAATGATATACTCCTCATGTATACTAGTGATCATAATGGAATTCCAATCTTGCAAAGATTATGTGGCATCACAGCTAGATATTATGTGACATCACTCTTAGTTAATGTCATAGATTAACTTTATTTGTTACCTCCGCCAAGGGAGGAGGTTATATTTTCATTGGCGTTTGTTTGTTTGTTTGTTTATCCGTGCGCCAAATAACTCAAAAAGTTGTAAAGGGATTTGGATGAAACTTACAGGAAAAGTTAAGAATGACACAAGGAACATATGATTTAATTTTGGTAGTGATCTGAGAATTTTTATGGATTTTATGAAGGATTTTCAATATTTAGGCAGGTAGGGTTAATGAACTTGGGAGTTCAAGCTGCACATATTTTGAGGTTTGCATACACACACTAAAGTGCATGCTCTAGTTTCTGCTAGGGCAAGGCACGCCGCGCAGCTGGAAGTTGATGATGTAACTACTATTGGAAAATTGGGTGACTTTCAGCATGCATGGGATGGGTGGAAATCAATGATCTCTATGGAAGAACAAGATAGATCAGTGGTGGAAATGAGCTGCTTGGTGGAGATCTGTACTCTCAGAGTGCTTCTCTAGTTTTGATTTGGTTTTCTTAAATAGTGCCCCCCCAAAAAAAATTTTACAAAAAAAAAAAAAAAAGAGATCAAAATTTCTGTACTATCAAATATACCCTATCACCGACAACCAGTAGTGTCTGAGGACTAGGTTACGTAGCAGAGGATACTTGGGTTTCATCCTTACGAACAGCTTCTCGCATGATAATGAACTGGGGTTGTCAAGTTGACTTGTGTGCTTTCCTGCATATTTAGGTAGTTCAAATCATAGCAGGGGTGATTTGTCTAAAGTGAATATACACACTATGTACATGTAGATAATGTATGTATTAATTAATATTCAAATGATATTTTGTGTATAATTATAGTATAGCTATACAGTTTGCACAGGAGAGACTTTGTAGAAATTGAATGTATGATAGGAGGCCAGCATTTAAAAGAACTCCACCAGTTCAGCGCATATACATGCTGTGTATGTATCTTTTTGTTTCCAGGATTTTAAATCACATTGTTTTGTCTTGTGTTTTCTCTTCAGGAGTTCTGTCACTGTTGGGAAGAAAGGGGGAAAACCCAGCCCCACCACTGAACCTCATTGCAGACTTTGCTGGAGGTGGTCTCATGTGTGCCATGGGTATCCTTATGGCTCTCTTTGAGAGGACAAAGTCAGGACTAGGACAGGTCATTGATGCTAATTTGGTATGTCATACACCAATATGTACAAAAAGTGTCTGGCCTTGACCAATCACAAGGTCTTAGTTTGTTCAGTGATACACCTGTAATCGTTGGTTGTCTTAGCTCTGCTCATTCATTGTTGCATGATAGATAATATTAACACTTATAGATGATTTAGATGTACAGTCAAACTCGGATACCTCGACGTCGGATAAGCCGAATATCACTTACCTCGGGGGCAAAATGAAAGTCCCGATTGTTCCTATGGAGTTTCCGTGTATTAAAATTCGCGTAGCTCGAAAAAGATAACTCGAAGTTCGGTTACCTCGAAGGGAAATCCAATGTCCCGATCTTAATTAACTTATTGTTTTTCCCAGCATGTTGCTCGAATCGAAATTGCAAACATCACTCGGCATCTCCGATTAAGCGCGCGTGGACAGCGAAGACATGGTCACAAATGTTTTCACACTCGATTGTAAATATTCTGAGACCAGAACAATCGCGCGCCCAAGAAGAAATACCCGATACACAGCTGACAAGGAAAATCCCCAACACCTACCAACACACGTACATGGTATGCACATAGCACCCGTGCCAATGGAGTGCTTTACGATAGCACTACGCGCTGCCCCATCATTTGCTTTTCTTTAACCACTGTGTTTTGATTTTTGATCGAGACAGTCATACCGTGCGCGTAGATTTCTCAACCGTCGGGGCGCACCTGCTTACGTTGACAGTTATATCTTTGCCATTAATCACGCTCCACTGTCTAAACATCAATCTCCCTCGTAGTGCCTTTTTTTAAACTATTTTTTTTTTGCCTTTCACGAAGTTTACTTCCCCGAGAACGCAAGCACTGAAACCTTTTTTTTTTTTTCCCCAGCAATGCGATTATGAAAATCTGGAAGTAAAGGCCGATCACAATGAAGAATAGAATACACAGGGCTCCGCACTTATAAGTTTTATCGGGCCACCAATATCATTGATTTTTATTTTCTGGTGGTCGAAAGTAAAATCTGGTAACAAAAAAAAAAAAAAAAAAAATCAGGAAAAACATTATAAAAATTAAATCGGTCCTACTAAACAGAGACAAATTAATATTAAGCATTATTGAAGTGATACAGATGCCCATGTCTAAAACAAATGAATAGAAAATTCAATCATCTTACTCTGTGTGTAAAGATTTGACAAATAGGCGTAGAGATTATTTAAAAAGTTGATGCCCATTATATTGAGGTCAAAACTTACGTTTGAAATGAGAAAATGGGAGCATTTGCTGACATTTGTTAGCATCCGACATTTGTTTTAGCATTGTAAAAAGCCGAAAGTTACCGTTATTCATTTTTAAATGTAAAAGCAAACAACCGACATTCATTTTAAAATCTTACGGAGCTGAATACTATCCTAATCCATTTCCAAACGTGAAAGCAAACATCCGCTATTTGTTTTAGCATCTAACTGAGCGGATTAATACCATTAATCATTTCCAAATGTTAAATTTATTCTTGCATCGTACGGAGCAGAATATTATCGTTATTCATTTCAAACATCCGACATATATTTCATTATCGAACGGAGCCGAATGTTACTGCTGTCCACTTCCGAAAGTGAAATGAATCATCTGACAATTATTTTATCATCGCATGGAGCCGAATGTTACTGTTTTTCATTTTTGAACGTAAAGGCAGACATCAGACATTTTGGACCATGAAACGTACAGCTGAATGTTACTGATATTTATTTCGAAATGTACCGTAGCAAATATCCAATATTTTTTTATCATCGTATGGGGCAGAATGTTACTGCTGTTCACTTCCAAACATGCCAAACGTAAAAGCAATCATTCGACATGATTAGCATCTTCCGGAGCTGAATGCTATTGACATTTACTTTTGAACGTAAAAGCACACATCCGGCATTTATTTTATCAGCGTACGGAGTTGAATATTATTGTTATTCACTTCAGAACATCAACGCAAACATTCGACATTTATTTTAGCATCTTCCGGAGCTAAATGTTATTGCAATTTACTTTCGAACGTAAAAGCAAACATCCAGCATTTATTTCATCATTGTCAGGAGTTGAATATTATTGTTACTCTTTTCCGAACGTCAAAGCAAACATCAAACATTAATTTTACCATTAAACGCAGCTGAATGTTACTGTTATTCATTTCGAAATTTAAAAGCAAACATCAGACAGTTATTTTAGCATCATATGGACATGATGGAGCAGAATATTACTGCTATTTTCTTCCGAACATAAAAACGATCATCTGACATCTATCTTAGCATCTTCCGGAGCCGAATGCTATTGCTATTTACTTTCGAAAGTATAAGGAAACATCCGACATTTATTTAACCATCGTACGGAGTTGAATGTTATTGTTTTTCATTTCCGAACGTCATAGCAAAAATTCGACATTTATTTCAGCGTCTTCCGGAGCCGAATGTTATCCTTATTCATTTCCGAACGCAAAATCAAATAATTATCTAACATTAGTTTTAGCACCATACGGGGCTGAGTCTTATCGTTATTCATTTCCAAAAGTATGAGCAAACATCCGACATTTATTTTAGTATCATACCGAGTCGAATATTGCCGTCATTCATTTCCACAATTAAACGCAAACCCCTGACATTTATTTTAGCATCTTACGTAGCGGATTGTTACCGCTGTTCATTTTCAAAAGTAAAGGCGAACATCCGATTTTTTTTTTTTTTTTTTTGCTGGCGCGATCGGGCCACCAAAATCTTTATTTCTGAAATTTTGATTTCATTTCCGATTTTCACTCAATTCATTCATATAAAAGTTGATTCAATTCAAATTGACAAGCATGCAAACAATCAGTAGGCACTATAACAGACACCATGTGGAACATCGATAAACGTCGAACATCGATAAACATCGGATAAGTCGAAGAAAATTCGACGTACGCGTACCTCGAAATTCGCGTACGTCGAACCATTTTCTTCAGTCCCGACGAATTCGAGGTATCCGAGTTTGACTGTAGTATGTATTTCTTGATCACTGTCACTGGGGCGACAAGACGTCGTATCTGCAAAATGTCTAATTTTCAGGAGGGCAAAAACACATGGCAGCCAAAGCACTGTATCAAATGGAAGAGCCTTTCCTTTAACATGCCTTGGTGGCTTCACTTTGGAGGTTAGACAGCTAGGATTTGGACAAGACATCACTTACCTGATTATCTGACCATTAATCCAAAAATGTCATTTTCACCAAAATTTCAGATGTGTTGTCGCCCCAACGACGTTGTACTATTGGAAGTGACTGTAATATTTATAATTTCGGGTGATTGCATATATCTGATCATAGTTCTTAGAGTGATCCTAACAATATCTTGTTAGGATGAATGGTTGAGATGATGGAAGGAGATGATAGAAGGAGCTGAATGACAATGTTCACATGGCATGTTTTTGTTTTTTGTTTTTGTTTTTTGAATAGGCAAATACACATATGCTTTGACATTAAACCTACTTGATGTCTGTTGATTTATTTTCTTTATAACTAATCTCTGAAAACAAGGCTATCCTTGCAATCCATTTGAGTTCAGGATCAAAGGTTGATACTGTGTGTTCATGACTCCCAGTTCATTGTGCTGCATAGTGTATGACTGAGAAGATGAGTACTCTAGAGGGATAGGCTGCCCTATTAGCATGTACTGAGATGATCTACTGTAAATGAATGGTATACTGAGTTGAAGCACCCTAAGCCCAAACATGAATATTGACATTTGTGTTGTTACTAAGGAGAATTATGTAATTCCAACAAGCTGATTTACTAGTGATTCAAATTCACAGATATTATATATATATATATATTTTTTTTTTTTTAAATCTTGTAACAAACTCTTTCACCCATTCAAACTTATTTAAATTTTATGTACTACGTGGAATCCAGTTTTTAAGCATTAGATCAACTATACAATAATTTTGGCAACTGCAGGCAAGCCTTGGGTTGTTTGTTGTTATGAGCAACATATGTTAAGATGGTATCAGTGAATTGAAATATGTCAGTAAAATATCATCTTTGCATTAAATGTTTTCAAAGCAGAAGTACAGATACCTTGTATGTTTATTCTTGGGAAGAAATGACAAGGATTACAGTGGATGAGTGGATATATACTTACAAACAGTAATTTTTTAATATACTGTAAAAGTGGATATTTTCGCGCGACTAATTTTTCGAGCTTGGCCGTGTCAGAAGACCTTCGCGTGTTTTTAATTCCGCTGAATCAAGACATCAAATACTGGAACATATGGCACGCAAAAATATTCGCGTGCTTTTATTTTTGCGCTAGCTTCTCGTTGTGCGAAATGTGCGAAAATTTCAACACCGCGAAAATTTCCACTTTTACAGTACTGCATTTTCTGAGAAGTACCAATTTGTACACAAATTCATAGATGGCTGTACTGCTGAACATGTATTTACAAACTGTACCTGTTGACTCCATCCTTTGTGTACAGGTGAGTGGTACAGCATATGTCAGCTCCTGGTTGTGGATGGGGCGTGACCTTGGTGTGTGTGGAGAGGACAGAGGTTCAAATCTCCTTGATACAGGGGCCCCATTCTATGAAACCTACCGTACTCTGGATGGCAAATTCATGGCAGTTGGTGCCCTAGAGCCACAGTTTTATATGCAGTTCTTACAAGGTACATTTTCCTGAGTTTGACAGAAGAAGCAATAAAGTTTGGAAATATTTCAGTAGTAACTGATTCAAGGATTTCTATTCTTGCAGTTTTATGTATTATAGCTAGAGTGAATCATTCACTACACTTTGACTCCTGTGGATTTTTGCAATGGCATGGAAGCATACTGAAATTGCTAAATCCTAGGTATAGTTTTGGAAAATCACTTTATGTCATGGGAAAAATTTAAGACTTTAAATTTTGTGCAATTTCAGAGCAGACAATATTATCACTTCATAATGACAGATTTTACAAAACAACTTTAGCAGTCATGCCATACATCCAAAACCAGTCGGTAATTCGATTCTTGTACATGTATGTATACATGGTCTGTGATAAGCTGGTGTCATATTACAATTTCACTAGAGCAAGAAAACATGAATTTACACTGTCAACTATGTGGCATAGGTTATTTCTTTTTATATCTTCAGCACCGAATATATGATTAAACCTTCATGGCTTTATATTATGGTGTTGAATTTACTTTCTGCTTGTATGACTCTGTTGTCATGAAATATAATATATCTTCATTAAGATAATGGTTTACTTGTTTACATTGTATATTCAAAAGTGGAAAGTGACATTTTCCAAAGCGAGCCATTGTACGTTGTAACCAGTTTTGACAGTTTACTGTTGACTACAAGGATTTCCTTTTTGTTTCTCCTGTTGTCTTTTCCCATTTGAATGCCCTTAGGTCTTGGACTGTCAGAGGATAATGACCTGCCATTCCAGATGAGTAAGGAGGATTGGCCTCACATGAAACAGACCTTTGCTCGTATTTTTGTCACCAAGACCCAGGCAGAGTGGACTCGCATCTTTAGCAACACGGATGCCTGTGTTACTCCGGTCCTGACACGGGATGAGGCAGCTGAGCACCCACAGAATAAGGTCATGGGAAACTTCCTCAAGAACACTAAAGGGGCACATGAGCCGACCCCTGCTCCCATACTCAGCCGCACCCCTGCTATGCCCACTTCCATGGCACAGCCAGAGATCGGCCAAGACACCCAGACTGTGCTGGCTGAGGTGGGTTATAGCCAGGAGGACATCGAGAAGTTGATTGCTAGTGGGGCAGCAGAGATAGGTCAGGTCTCCTCCAAATTATGATGACAAAATCAGGACGCAGCTTTTGATGTCTTTCTATGATTCTATGCAAACATAGTTACTCTGTATGACTTGTACCAAGTAATGAGGTAGATCACCATGGCAATGCAGATGATGATGGATCTGATGGTGTCTGATGCCACATTACTGATGACGGGATGATGCTGTTTGCAGTAAGGACAGGGTAGATTTGGATGATGAGGATATTAGAGTGATGATAGATGACTGATTAAATCAGACATTCTATGAATGGCAGTAATTATCATCCTCTGAGGATGATAATAGTGCTTTTAGTGCATAAACATGTAACTTATGTGATTCACTTAGTGTTTGACTTTACAGACAAGATAAGTTAATTCACCTTAGATTTGTGATGATTATAATTAAGTCGTATGCGAACTAGTGTTAAATTAACAACTCACAAAGATTCCTTTACAGATAAAAATCAGTATCATGACAAGTCTCATAGATGTATTAATGACATTACATGCAAATCACATTTGGACTCATTACAGTAAAGGCAGTTATTTTGTAATGAATATTTCTTTGATTTTTAGTACTTTTTATTGAATGAATTCAGGTTGTACACTTGTACCTGGAATATCTCGATAAGTTAAGCATGCAGAGGTCTCCTAAATGTTGTGTTTCTCACTTACCTATATTGTAGCTTACAATTATGGAAAAATGAAGTCCAAAAAACATAAAATTTTGTCAGGTCTATGAGTATGACCTGGTCAAAATGGCAGGCTGACAGGAAGTTCAGTCAACTTTGCCAGATCTCAAACATCTTGAGGTCATCATTCAGATCAACTCCATTAACTGAATAGATTATAAATTGTATCATGTTTCATTGCGTCTAGGAAATTGTTAATAGACAACCTCATCTAATTTTCTGGGTAACTAGATAAAATCCAGTATGTCATCAGACAGTTTGTTATGTTGGTGATGGGTTCACTACTTTATGTTAGTCGACAGCACATTTTAGGGCGAGGCAAGAAATGATACACTCATACAGACTTCTCCATTTTGCTCAAGACACATATATTATCGCAAGTGGGTAGGCGCAGCTTACACAGTTAGCATTGTGTGTACTGAGTACATCACACAGTCATATTGAGTAAAGTACTTATACATTGCAGATGCAATCTATGATATCATCTCATAGTCTTGACATGGTCTCACACACAATCACACAATTTCACTGCAGTTCTCCAGGAACTTTAGTATGTGAATTAACTCATGGGTGGAACCAACAAAGCACCACATAACACAAGAGAGCGACATTACCAATGGCATGATTTCTCTTGTTTTTTTCCCTTTTTTTCTTGTTTCTCCCACACTGAATTATAAATCACATACAACTTAACTGAATTGCTTTAGTGCAAGTCATCATACAACAGTTATCCTAGAGGATAAGCAACCTTACTAAAACTCTCTTATTTAACTGATATGTTGAGAATTGTGCCAAATGTGTGACACAGGAGATGTATATAAGTAGATTAATAATACCGTGGTTACGACTTTGTTATACTAGTTAAATGACACCTCTAAGCTATCACAGGGCAATGATTAGCTACCTGACCTAGCATGAGCTCGAGCATTATGACTTTCTGTTGGGCAGTTTGTCTATGTGGCGCAGGGGATGTCTGAGCCTTCATCATGTAACCAACTGAGTGGGTTCTATGTCTTTTTCTCCCATTTAATACTATCACCAAGGAAGGGAGAGAAGTTCAGGTATACAACAAATTTTGACACCAGCTTTCGAAAGAGGTTATTGTTTTTACTTTAGTGAGACACCGCTGTCTAGGTGCCTTTGGAGGCGACACCATAGTGTATGCATGGGACCGCTAGAGTAGAAACTGCAGTAAAACTCCGTACAAAAAAAAAAACCATGCCTAACGAAACAATCACACAATTTCACTGTAGTTCTCCAGGAACTTTAGTACCGGGTACATGAAGTAACTCTCGGGCGGAACCAACATACTGCCTCATTAAGAGGGCGACATAACCAATGGCATTAGACATTGAATTTAACAGCTTGTATCCAAAAATTAAACATATCAGAGTGTTTTAACACTGTATTAAAGCAATGTCTTCTTACTGAGAGCGCCATGATTGTCTATTGTTACTGCACACTTGTTTTGTGTAGGTCAGCCTACAATGAATTAACTTGATTAGACTTGCCACGATGTATTGTAAGCAACGCTGCACCAGTCCACCTTTTAGCTTGCCTGACTCTGCTTTCTGGTAAGAAAAGAGAAGTTTGAAGAATGATTGTAGTTCTTGTATCTTGACTGAATTTGTGATTTAGAAAGCACCATACCTGTCTACTGCCTTCAACAAATACTGCTTAACAAGCATTTCTTCATTAGATGAACTTTCAAATAGGAACTGCTCAAGGGAACTGCTATGGGAAAACATGGCATGCACTCTTTGTAGGTGGTCTAAATAGGCAAGTTTGATGCAGGAGCCATTCTGACAGACATTGTCAAGGTTCTGGATACATGTGAAACCTATGCATTGACGATCATAGCCTCATTTACCTCATGTAAAGATATGTATAAGTATGTTCAAAGTATTTTTCTACCACATAACCTCCATGCTTCGTTCAACATAGATATCAGTGTTGAATAGTTATGCACAAACTAACTGTTTATATCATTTGCTATTATATTTTCAACCTTGTTTTTGCCTTCTAATGGAAACAAAAGTAGTGGTAACTGGTTGAGTTAGGTAGATGGTTCTTTACTTCATGATTTCTGTGCAGGGGATGGAAACGTTTTTGCTAGGGACATGTGGTTGTGTTAGCTGACCAGTACTAAAGCCCTGTTTTAAAGGACCTTACCATAGCAATGTCATAACATCTAAAGAACAACATTTCTCTAAAATTCCAATAAAACCCCAGGAGAGAGTGAGGGGAACTGTTTTAACAGACACACATCGAAAATCTTACCTGGGTAGGTTTCTACAAAGGGGTGTTGCCACTGATGCCACTACCATGCTTATTGGCCAACACCGCCTATTCTAGACTGTGCACATACAAAACACTGATCTCAACTACATAGAGATCAGTGGTTACAATCCATGCATGTGATTGGCTTACATTGTATGGCATGTCAATCATTCTTTGTCTGCAATGTTGTGCATGTGGGTTGAGTGTATTAAAGGAATGTTACCTCAGCTGTATTGTAATAGGAGAGTTGCCAGGGTAGTGTCGTAGTAACGTCGGGGTAATGTTGTGGCAGATATCCTAGCTAGCTAGGGTAGAATTTGGCAGAAGTTACCATGGCAACCTCTGAGCAACATTTTGCAGGAACTGTTTTAACAGGCAGAGTGCAAAAAGATTACCCTGATGTTACCCATATGCTGCGGCGGTAACTCTAGTTTGAAAGGCTCTGTTTAAACAGGGCTCTACGCAGGTTTTACTGTACATACTGTTTCTTCAACTGTGCTCACTTTTGCCTGACCGTAGTGTTGGATTTAAGGTGAAGGGAAAAAGTGGGATTTAACTGGATGGTTGGATATACAAGTGTAATTGTTGTATAGCTGGTGATGTGGTAAAACCTAAAGTGGAGTGGACACATGCTTCCATAAAGTCATGTCCACATGAAAAAAATGTTTTCTCATTCTGGGGTATCTACAGTTAAAGTTTGTAAAGCAGTCAGTCATCTGATGTACTGTAAAAGTGGTTTCTGTCGCGTACAGATACTTTCGCGGTTTCCATCGGTGCCGACTTTTTCGCGTGTCTTTAAATTTGCGGTTGGCAAAATCTGTGAATTCACAGTCGGCAAATACTGTTTTATTTTGCATATGAAAACCCAAACTATAATCCAATTATTCTTTTATTTATCAAATAGAAATTGAAATTAAGTGCAGGCTTACCTGAAATCCCGTCTCTCGAGTACTTTATAACATGCTTGTAAAGTTGTAACATCCATGATAAATTTTCTTTGATATTATCCAATCTTGTGTAAAATACGGCAAGAAGTACTCCTGAGTAAAGTCCGATGTGGAATGTACATTAACTGTTCTCACTGTTAATATTTTGCTCAACAATTCCAAGTCAAAACAAACAAATTTAACATATTTACAGGAAATGTTCAGCTATGAGAGCTGTGTTTTTCTACTCCCACTCCCCTTCCGCGTCGCTGTCCTCGTTGTCAGGCACCGGCGCCATCCTCGCCTCAGCAACGGCCTTTGAAATCCCTGTCATCTCGAATCCCTTCCTGATGATTTCCTTGTTTGATGACACGATGCTGTGCGTGCGTACGAGCCACCTCGCGTGGTGTGGTTTGATTGCTGTTGTCCGCAAGTCAATTGACTTCGCAATGGCACTCATGTCTTTCCCATCTTCGATACCCTGGGCCACGAGGCTCGAATACCAGGTGTTGAATTGTGCATTGATTTCCTTTTTGTACGCACTGTTTACCGTGGCATCTAGTGGCTGCAATGCATCGGTACACGTGGCAGGGACATACACAAACGCTGCTCCCAAGTCTTCCGCAATCTTCGCTCTGACGTCATCCATACGATGCGCGCGAAAACGTCAAAAATCAAGATGGGCTTTACACTCGCATCAAGCCCCAGAGGAGCACGTGTTTTGTCAACGTATGGCTTGATCACGTTGTTTAGGTAACAAAGCATGGTATCGCTGGTCGACCAGTGACTTTCAGAGTGCCATATGTCCCAATCATCTGGAAATGGTGCATTGCGGGAATGGCACTGCTCAGTTTTCCCTTAATATAATATCTGGGGTGGTAGTAAATCTCCTGACAGGGTGCATGCCAACAAAACCGTATATTGGCGCTTGTCGTCAATCCCTTTGATCGGAATTTGCTTCTCTCTGCGCACATGCATAGTCCAATTGTTCGCTGGCACTACATCGACTCCTGTTTGGGGCCAATTTATGATAAGTTCATTGGGCGTATTATACTTGTGAACTCAGACGTCCAATACGGCGGAAAAACTTCCCACTCACTTCGGCAAGATCATCGGGATGCTTCTTGACTCCCTTTGTCCCTTTCCTCTTTGTGAAGCCCATGTGATCCATGATCGAGTGATCCCATGCCTTGTCAAGTTGCACATCCGCTCCGTGCTCTACTAGAACAGGCGGTTTTTTTGTTTTTAGTAGATCGCGTGTTCAGGCAAGAACATATTTGTGTTGATAAAACCACCACTTGCACGGATAGCTTTGATGTAGGCCTTAACATCATCGTTGTATTTCCCAAGTATCAAAGGGCATCCTTGTTTAGCTTTGGGCAGCTCTTTAATTTGCACACTAGGATCAGCACTTTTGCATTTCAAATAGGCAGACTTCATTCCCCGAACTGTGCTTTCGTTTAATGTCTTTCCAAACTCCTTGGAGTACTTGCGTCCGGCTTAAGCCACTCCATACTCGGCAGCATAGCGTCCAATCTTGGCCCTGAGCTCCGGAGGGTAGACCCCATAGGAGCCCCGCTTACGAGTTGTTGATGTTGTAGTACTCGTAGCTGGGATGTCCAATTGAGAGTCCCCGGCCCCTCCGAGCTCATCACCAAGAGCACTAACTTCTTCGTTTGCAGCACGAACCGACTGAGCATCTAATCCATTCTTATCATCCCCAGGATTCAGCAATCCCAAACTCTTTTTAGCGTTACAGTTGAACCTCTCGTATCCGGACAAGTCGGGACCGGGGCTCATCCGGATAAGGGATTTGGCCGGATACGGGAGACTCAATGCTTTATACATGTACAAATACATACACATGTACTGATGTAGCCCATTGTAGTACCACATGTAGTAATGTGTATACCGCAACCTTTTCATTGTTACATTTGGGGATGTTTGGGGATGTTGAAATGTCTGAAGGTAAGCAATTTGGAAGGAAATTTGATGCAATTTATGTTAATCATATTGGAAATAATATGTAATTCATGTGTGTTTGGGTAGGAGTTCTCAAGGAGTTGGGAATCCCCTTTCTTCCCGTAATTATAAAAAAAAAAAAATCACGGCGAGATTGCGTCCGGATAATAGAGAGATCCGGATAAAGGGAGGCCGGATAATAGAGGTTCAACTGTAATTAGTTTGAAAAACCAATGCATAATGAAGGAATTGAAACACTAGTACTAGTAGACAACGCGCGAGAGAACGTGACGTGAATGAGATTAACAGTGTTTGTATGCATTCTTATAATGCGCACTGCTGTACATGAATGAATTCTTCTGTTTTAACACACTCCCAATTACTAGTAATTAACCGTACAATGACTGCACGCGTGGGGCACGCGCACAGGAGTTGACCTACATTGCGTGGTATCGCTGTGTGTGTGTTGACCATCAATCTTTGCGGAATCTTTGTGTGTGCATGTGCGCAATAGCGTTGTAACAAGCGGCGAGTTCAAAACATTTCCTTGCATGGTTAATTTCGTGCGACTTTTCAAAACATTTTTGCGTGATGTAAATTTCGCGGTTCAACCTCAAAGCGCAAATATAAAACCACCGCGAAAGAAACCACTTTTACAGTAGATAGTACTAGGAATATGACAGTTTTGTTGGTTTTTGTATTCTCAGTTCAATATTTATACAAGATATGTGCAATTCATCTGGGTTTGTTAAGAAGCCTGTGTGTGCATGTTTGTAGCACATAAGCCAAATTTCTTATCAGTTTTAGAGAGACATTTCATCTGTTTCAGTTCCTTTGTTACAAGCCCACTTTATGTATGTTTATAGCACATAAGACGAAATTCATGTCAATTTTTAAGGACATTTCATCTGTTGCAGTTCCTTTGTAACAGGCCCACTCTGTGTAACTTAGCAAAGTCTGTATTTGATGACAGCTGTTGTGAGTTCAATATTGACTAGAGGTACACAGTCATTGGCTGGGGGCCATGATAGAGAGGTGACCACTATACACAGGGTCTGTTACACACTCTATCTGAAGACAGCCAACAACTAAGACAGATGAGATTGTATTGTAATCAATGAGCTTGTCTGTGTTTATAATCCTTGAACATATTTGCCTGACAAAGTGTTTCTGTTGTACACTATTGCTTAAAGAGACATAATTTATATATGTCATCTTCGAAACGATTAATTTCATCAATAGTTCCTAGTCAACTTTCTTTTCCTCTGTATAATACCAAAACTTTCCTTTGAATTAACTTCATTTTTAATTTGGCAGGAATCATTAATGGGGGAGGGGATCATAGTTTGTACAAATGGTGATGGTGCCCCAAGGGAAGCCATAGGACTGCCTACAAGCTTTCAGGTTTCCTGTAATAATAATTTAAAGGTCCAGTTTACCTTTGGGAGCAGTGATTTCAAAAATGTTCAAGATATCACATTTGATGCATATGTGTAGGTCTGTTGTATCACAAAACATCCTACCATATAAAATTTTCGCAATAAAGCCTAAAATATGAGGAGATATCAGCATTTTTCTCAATAAACCATAACTGTATACGGTTTAGTCTGAAAGCATTCTTATTATAACTATTGTTCACATTTTGTGTATTTAACAATACTTAACATCGATTATACGGATTCAAATTTTTACAGTGGTTGTTTCTATCCCTAACTCTCATTTTAGAACTATTTTAAAGCACTAATGTTGGGTTTTTGTTTCATCTGCAAATGGTAAATTATGCCTTTAAAATGTAAAACCATGTCTATAGATTTTGGGATTTTATGAAGGATGCATTCTTTCCATAAACTATTTTAAAAATCTTATATCACTCACTTGTTTCATGTCACATTAAAGGGACATTCCAGACAATTATGTAATTTCACATCATGGAGTACATAAATCGACAGTGAAATGTATAGATTTGTGGAATTTATTGTGATCTGTAAGCAAATAAACCAATATACTGTATGTACTCTGAAAAACCCAAACCATAATACACTGAACAATGATGATGGCATAGGCTCACTATATTCCAGTGACACAGCAGTGCAATTCCATTACAATACTACTTGCTAAACAACTTTCACATGTGCAGAATTTATGTCTGCTTTCTTCTTTTGATCTTCTTCCAAGAGCATCCAATCATCCATTCCTATGGTAAAGCTGCCATGTCATCATCCTTTTTCATTGTGAGTTGTTATGAATTTTGACAATGTTCTTATTCCTTTTCCAAATCACTGTAAATTCTGAAACTCTGTACCCAGTTGACCAATTTAAAGATGTTCAAATGAAGAAGTGTGAAAATCATCTCAAAGTCTCCTTTAATTATGACTGTGTTGTTGGGAGTTTTATGTCAAAGAAAAATGTAGAGTGTGTTAACATATTACAACAATGGGCTATTCTCTTAACTCTGTGTGCTGTGGTGTAAACCTCCTTTGTGCCACACTATTCAGAGATCTTAAGAGTGCTTTTGGAAAACATTCTATTTTTCAAAGCCATATAACTTTTAATGTAAGACATCCAGTGAGTAAAGTTGTAAAGAAAATTCCAAGCTTTGCTGTGATGTAAGGCTTATGACAAAGCTATGGTTATTTTTCTTGTGATTGGCCAGTAGCTAAACATTACTGTCCAGGTCTGGAAGGAATGACTTGCAGACACAATCACAACAGAAAATGAGAATTTACTTGAAAAAACCAAACAAAAACATTTGAACACCCCTATTCAATCACCACGTAACACAAGCTACGTGTATCTGAGTGAGGAATAGAATCATGTGTGAAGCTTTGATTGTACCATGGCATTTGGCAATTTATTGATTGGTTTGGGAGAGTTTGTCAGTTTGAGCAAAATATTTGAAGTTGGCAAACCACAATCTGAGTTTGGCATGCGAGTGTGGCACATAAAGAGTAAATAACCCACTCTTTATACTTGTCTAACAGTGCAACTATATTCATAGAAGCGCTGTTTATTAATGACTTGATATCCATGGGTGTCTAGATTACATAACCTCTTGCCTGATGTCTATAGGTTTTTTGGCTTTCTTTTGTTTTGTTAATGATATTTAATGACAATTCTGAAAATGCCCAGAATAGCCATCCTCCATCCATTCATATTTTACAGTCCCAAAGGTACATATTCTTTAGTAATGGTTTAATCCTTTGGAATAATCTGACAAATTTAATTGATGGCAGTAAAACTTTAAATAAATTCAAGACTTTATCAAAAAGAATCACTCGATAAACTTGAAGGCTCATTGTAATTCATGAGATTCATAGGCCAAATTTCCTCCTCCTTTTTATCCTGTGTCCTTCATGTTTTGTATCTTGTAGACTAGTCTCAAGTATACTCGGGCAGGTGTCTGTTGAAGACATGTGTTATAGGTAAGTCTACCCTATCTCAAGGGGTTAAACATATTTTGGATTGATGATGCTTCTTCTTTAAATCAAACTTTTGTTACTTAATCCTTGGGATTACTATCAACAAGCCTCTATGATGTACTTTTTGTGATTCCACTGATTAGGTTTGTATATTTGTGATTTGTATGACCAATATTGTCTTTATGCCTTATGAAAAATAAATGACATAATTACACGAGTTTCGGATTTGTCCAAAGTTGTTTACTTTTGTATTGACACTGGTAGGAAAAAGGGCAGGCAATGTTTTTTTCTTCTTTTAAGTCAAAGATTCAGTCTGTTTGCTGTTGTGTTTTTTGTTTTTGTTTTTGTCTGTTTGTTGAGGCTTTTTAAAGATTTTACTTGGGAGGAAGGAAGACAAAAAAGCCAGAAAAGAAATATACACACTGTATGTAGGTTTGATTTGAAAATTTAATGAATATGGGTTTAGTGAATCTCTGTGCATTACAGTATACATGCATTTGGATTTTAGAAAGGTTTGGAGCCGATGGCAAATGAAAAATGAACTGACTTTAGAATTCAGACAACGTTGATATCAGTGAAAATTGGGACAGTGTAAGTTAGTATTGCATTAGCAAAATTGGGACCTCATGAAATATCATTAGGCCAGCAGCTTTCTCATTTTTGTACCTGTTGGTTCCCACAGTGCTAGCCAACTTCACTTCCATTGGAGCTGACATTATGTATTCAGTATTTTTTTCTTTTCACTGACATGCCAAGAGCCTTGTTACTATTTTCTCTTCATGCAATTTTGTTACATGTATTTGTACAATTATGTTCTCATGATCCAGAATGTGTGTTTTTAGGTGTGAGAGTGATGGGGCTTAGAGTGCCAAATTGTGCATCTGAAATTAATCATTTTGGTACACAAAATGTGTCAATTTAAGATTGAAATTGTCCAGGGTAGTGATTTAATACAGTGATGGAATACACAAAGTGCTTCAATTTATGATGGCTATTGCCCTGCAGAGTGTCACATACAAATGATAACATGGCACTAACAACATAATTACTGGAGTGTGCTTTAAAAATGCATATTAATGGGATTCTCAATTTCACTTAATGAGTTGACAGGGATTCTTTTTCTACTATTCCATGTGTTAAAATGTAAGTGACTGCTACAAGTAGTAATAATTCTGTATGGCTAATGTTTTGAGTTAAAAGGCTACGCTGACTGAGGCAAAATGAGATTATCGGCCACCGTTGACCACTGAGAAGCTCTCATAAAGGCAGTGGTGTGATACTGTGAGCTGCTGCTGTGTCCATGTACTGTGTGCTTCTCTCACCATCTCTACATCAAGTTGTCTTCTGCATTTTCCACATGTATCGATCTCTTTCTTTCCATCTTTCTCCTTGTAATTGAGTCCCAAGGGTGTCCCGTTCCTCTGCCTCCGTCCCATAATGGTGTGGCCAAGACGTGTCACACATTAAATTAGGAGCACAAACACGTCTATCCCGCGCCCAGCAATCAAATTAGAGAGATACTAATTCTGGTAATGCGAGCACTATTTACCCTGTCTTGTCACGGTTTATTGCAAGAAATTCAAACTCGGCATATTTGAAGGCACGCGTGTGCTGCGGTGAGGCCGTCGTATAGGAGTCGTCTTGTCATTCAATTGTTATACACAAGGGATTGACAGAAGAGGAAGAACCGTTGAGGGACTCGGGGAATGTCATGTTTGGATGAACGTGTGATTGAATGCTGAGGGACATTGGGAGATGAATACATGTATCTCTAGTGCAGAAATATCACCAAGGTACTCTGTGTATGTGTGTATCAACTGCTCCAGAACATGTGTTTACTTCCGTAAATTTGGCGGATCTCGCGAGATTTAGTACACGATGGAAGGATCTGACGCCATCTTTGAGGCAAATAAAGATTTTCTTGTGATGCAGTGACCTGATTCTTGGGAAAAATGCATTTTTCAAGAGTTGTTTTTAGCACAATTTCATGAAACCATCCAGCTTGCATGCTGTGAGAGCTTGTTGTATGGCTACACTGTGCAGTGATGTCAGAAACATACACTACACACTGTGATGACAATTGACACCAACAATATTATTTCAGATGTGTTTCTACATTTTTATATATTTGTCTGTCAAATATAATAGTGTGTGTGTGTGTGTGTTTAATTTTCAGTACTCTATAAAATATGCCTGTCCTAACTCCCCCTAGACACATGAACCAAGATTCTCCCTGGATATAGCTATTGTTTGATATGAAGAGACACTTCTGTCTGTCTTCCTATTCCTAAAAGTATCTTGCTGCTGGACACAAAGCTAATCCGCCATTTTACCTGATTGGTAACAGTGTGTACATAGATGCTGAGGGATGAATGGTACATACGTAAGTTGTTAATTTTTATCTAGCTTCTCTGAGGTGTGAGACTCTCCTAGTTTTTCATGGCATATATCCTGAACAGAGAGGTCAAGTTTGTGTAGTTTACTTTCTTGTTTCATATCAAGTTTAATTACTACAATGTGAAGTGTGTTTGTTTGTGATCATTAAAGGGCAAGTTCACCTTCATAGACATGTGGATTGAGTGAATGCAGCAATATTAGTAGAACATATCAGTGAGAGTTTGGGGGAAATCAGACAAACCGTTCACAAGTTATGAATTTTTAAAGTGTCTGCACAGTCACGGCTGGATGAGAAGACTAACAGCTGATGATGTCACATGCGTACAACAGTATAAGGAAAATATAAAGAGAATTTCACAAAATGTTACTTTTTGAAAAAAGTGCACATTTCCTTGACTTGTCACTGATGTATGTCAAGGGTAATATTATTCCCCCTGCCTTCTGAAAGAGGGAAGTCAAGCATTCTCGTATTATGCGAGAAAAGTGAAAATATGTTGAATTTTTTTTTAATTTTCTTTATATCGTTGTACGCATGTGACATCATCAGCTGTAGTAGTCTTCTCATCCAGCAGTGACTGTGCAGAAACTTCAAAATCTCATAACTTTTCAACGGATTGTCCAATATTGCTGCATTTACTCAATCCACGTCTATGAAGGTGAACTTGTCCTTTAATATGCCACAAACAGAAAGCAAGCCTATGTAAAAAAAAAAATAAATAAATAAAAAATCTAGTGTTTTATGGCCATCATCTCGTAGAATGACCCACCTCTTCGTAGTGTTTTTACATGTTTTCAAGTCACTATTATCTAGATCAAATATAACCTCGTACCTATCTTCATGTAGTGTTTGTCTACCTATATCTTGGTGTATGTTTTGGCTATAACTACAGTGTATTTGGCAAATCCTTCTTCAACCAAGTGCCATCTTGCTATCAAGCAGACTGATACATGGGTAATACATCATGTACATTTAAACATTGAACATTGTTATCTAGACCTTAGCCAACACTTGATATAACCACGCAGATGGCACCATGCCATAATTGTTAATGTCAATGTCTGCTGTTCTCTGCAACTACCACTATTCACAGTCATAAACACTATCATTCATCATCATCATCATCATAATCATCATCACCATTATCATTATCATCATCATTTCTTTCATCAGCATCATCATCATAATCATCATCACCACCATCAAGATTATCATCATCACCATCATTATCTCCTCATTTCGTACAACACCTCATTTTTATTAGATCCACCTTTCTCCTCTGTTACCTTCAGAGTGCTCATTAGTTCTATGTTATTCAGCATCAGTCACTTCATTGGAACTTTTGAAGTCAATTTTTGATATCTTGTAGAGGGCATGAAACCCCAAATTATCCAGCTTTTCATATATCTTCCTCTAGAATCTAGGCAACTAATGTAATTGTATATGACTATCACAAAGAAAAACACAAAACTCAATATTTGCTGTTCAATAATACAAAGATAGTAAAAACTTTATTACGAAGGTAGGCTGACATACAAAATGCTTCAACTGCCATCTACTGATAAGAAATCAAAATTGATAGTTTTGACCTAAAATCGTACATAAACCTTTGCTTTTCAAATTCTTTCGAACATTTCATTCCTAGTACTCAGAATTATTACTTTTTTTTTTTACATGTCTTAAAATCTGGAAGACATTATATCTATACATTACAAATTGCTCTCATTCTTTATTACTAATTGCAAATTTTTCTCAACTGTCATTCATTTTGGTGTACATAATTTGAAAGTGCTTTTGAACAGGTTTTTCTTGTTGTTTTTCATGACTTTATTCTGACAACACATTGATCATAGTTAAGAGGCAATATTAATTTTCACTGACCACTAATACAGCTGTATCTGAAGCATTGTTTACAGCTGAAATACACTTTGCACACAAGGCAATATGGAATGACAACAGCTGTACCATTACTTTTCACGATTGACTTGTTTTTTCTTCAGGTCATCAATGTATGTAACTTGTAGCAAGCTCTATGTACAGCAGTAAAGTAAGTACAAATGGCATTAACAGCCATGACCTATGACCTATGAATCATTTGTTTGAGTAATCAACATCCTCTGTTACACTTCTGTTCAGCAAACATCATATCATGAGCCAAGAAATCAATCTTCCCTTACACTCAGACAAAAAATAGGTCATGAATCAAATAAAAATGAATAAACAAAGATGACATTTGTTGCCTCTTTGGGCTGAAAAATGGGAAACATTTCAATTCACAATCTTGTCACTACCAATAGAAGTTAATCTTCAGACCTTTGAGGCTAGAGATGGCAAATATCTTATGTGATTCAAACACATAATACATTTCATTTACAATGCAATATGATTTGTAGATATTCTCAACTTGAATTTCATTATTTTAAATGGAAATTTCATTCAGTGAATCACATTAATCATAAGCAAGGAATTCTCTCACACAAATTTTATATGCTGTGTCAGGCAAGCCAAAGGCAAGTTAAGTTCATCAAAGACCCTTCCTTTCACATGTATGTCTAAAATGATTAGGATAAAGTGCCTTGCCTGGGGGTACACCTGTTGCAGACAGAGGAAATGAACCAGTAATCTCAGGATTTATCCACTGAGCTAAAACTGCTCCTTCTGCAATACAATGATTTAAAACAGTGCTTCTCAACCGGTGGACTGCGATTTCAGCCAAATATGAAAGAAAAAAGATTCATATTTCAGCTAACTATAGGCTTTAAAAAAAAAAAAAATGTAGGAGCCAAAGTGGGCCTCAGGTTGAAAAAAGTTGAGAAGCACAGGTTAAAAAGGACTGCATTAAAATTTGTGTGGTTAATTTCACTCTTTATTAATGGATATTACAGTAGTAAAATAAAATCCTTAACACCTCTACACAATACTAATTCTAGCAGTAAATCATTTTGCAAAGATCTGAACATTTCAGACAATTTCACATCATACATCGTGTATCATTTCACACACATATTTTGTGTGAAATGTAATGTTGTTACAAAAATAATGCAGTCTGGGAAAATTGTTACTTTTTGGCAAAATGATCTAAAAATCTTAAATGATGCACTTCAACTAAAATGACAAAAATGCTAGTCCTCTTTCAGGTACATGAAATACTTCCATTAATCTTTTTTTCCCCCCATCTGTACAAAAGACAAAAAAGATTTCAGCAAACAAATGACAAGATTGATCCTAGATTGCAGTCAAGCGTCATGATGATGACAGGAAATTACTAGACTTCCTTGAAATTCTTCAAATACAGCCAATACCTTGAATGAATCATTGAACTCACCATGATCATATGACCTACAAGCTTTGGGGGATTTTGAAAAGTACATGAGATAGCTAGAACAGCTTGCATCACACATGAAGGCATTTCTTTGTCTACTACAGCTGCTTTGACATTTGTTCTGTGTGCCTTGTACATCTAGCAATGAGAATGGAGAGACTGTGAGTACACTTTATACATCCTGCCTTAGTCTCAAACATAATGAGATGAAATATGTTGACCGAGACGAGTCTTTTTGACACATGTTTCACTGATCCAGCTGCTTTCAGTCCCTAGTACTTCAGCCCAGAGAACTGCCTCACACTGTATGGGTGAGAGTCAGAAAAGAAAGAACAAATATTTTGAGTCAGCAGACATTCTGTTTAAACCATGTTTTTTTTTTCTGACAGTCACTTAAATTGCTTCCTTATCTTACTTTATCTTCCCTGTAGGACAGATTATTTGTCACATTAGAGCACATGAAACTTATATTAAGTATTCTTAAAAGGTTGCAACTAGAATGCGTCTTGTGTTGACACAAGACAAAACCACTAAGATGAACATATACATCAAATGGGTCAAAATGATGAAATTCCAGCCTCATATTAAATTGACTTTGGTAATGCTCTCAATGATAATCACATCTTTTACAGTTGACAGTAATGATGAACTGAATTACTTCATTAAAGAAAACAAGGTATAAATGTTCAGTTGCACTTTTTGAATAATTCACAACCTTGCTTCAAGAAATCTTAATCAAGTTTTCACTGTGAATCACACCATCAGTTTTGTAAGAAATGAATTTGTGTTTTTAAAATGACACTCTTAATACCAATGTAAAATGTATCATTTAGATGTGAAATGTCTCTGTCAGTACAATCATGTATGTCAGAAGAGATATTACTAATGATGGTGCTACTGAAGCAGCCACTCATGTCATGGTCACTGTCATTGATCACATCAGTAGGAAATCCTTTAAGTACCCTCCTAGGATGCCTTTGAGACCAGTTCGTTGAGGGATGACTGGATGAGTGTGCCCTCCTCCCCAGTGGCCGACAGTGATTTTTTGTTTGCTCACAGAGATTCACAACAACAAAATCACTAGTCTTCCATGGGGCGAAAGGCAGGACTGATTCCATCTCTAGTCTGTCTGTCTCTCTCTTCTAGACAGACAGCTATTAGAGAGTAGATGTAGGGTGAAACTAGATGGTGGCAAGGACCAGTAGCAGTAGGAGTACCATGCACATTCAGTGGAATTAGAAAGTCACCTAGCAACACCTAGCAGAAGCTGGCGTAAGCTGGACTGGGAGAAGTAGTCTCAAAATGTTTGCTGATAGATGTCAAATTTCTACATTTAAGTTGTCAATGTTATATTTTGAAAACATTCAATGTGTGAGATGATCAAATGTACCTTTCTTGAAGCAAGTATTGGGCATAGTTGATCTGGTCGTCTGTGCCAGTAATGGTGATGATGCGATCGATGGAGTCAGGCTTGGCGTCCTCTATCTTGATGGTTGCACAGCTGCGTGTTCGAATGGCCCGGATCCTGGACCCTTGAGACCCAATGATGGCACCAGCTAACTACAAGTACAAAGAAAGACATCACAGCACTGACTGATTGCAAACATCAAACCTGACATCACTTGAACTCTACACAGAATACAAGATTCTAGTGGTGATCAAAACTGGAAAATATTCTTGGGAGACTTTTGAGTCTCCTTTGCACAATGCTTCAAAAGTAAGAGAGTGATCATTTTGAAGTACTTTGAAGAACAAGAAAATCCTTGTTTATTTAGTGACCTATCCTTTGTTTTTAAGATCATTGCATTTACTCTATTTACTCCCCAGCCTATTTGCCTGATTGTAGTTCACAACAGTGGCGAAAGGCACTTTGACAACCATTATCTCTTTCATCTGTGTAAAACATTTATGTTGAAGGAATAAAAATTACTCACATCTTTGGGGATTGTGACCTGTATTGTCCTCTCTGTGTCTGAAAGGAGAGAAATGAAATAGAAAGATGTCAAACTAAAAAGGAGCATAGAAGTCATTGAGCATGAAGCTAAACATCCAGGTTTGCTTCACTCATGGAATATAAAAAGGTTCTCATCTGGCATTCATCATTCTACAAGTACATTTTTTATTCTAGATATCATCTGCATTTTGCATATATTATGTCACCTGTTCACTGAGCTAGAGAGTAGAACAGTTAACAAGTGAAATGAGAGGAAGAACCAAGTCAAGATAGGTAAGCTTCCAATGTCAGTCTCAATAAGATGTTGCCTCAGAAATCTAATTTTCAACATTTATTTATGCTACCTTAGTTAGATATTAGACACAATACCCTCATTTTTTTTTTGTCCAGTATCTAACTGTGATGTAAGGATTGCCATTGAAATTGAATGAAATGAACAGTAAACACTAACAATTCTTTCACAGCCTACTTCTGCTTTCGTATAAAGGGAAATCCCTTTGTCTAATGGTTGATAGAAGAAAGGAGACATCATACTCACTCTCTAAGCTTTCAAATCCATCACGTCCACTCTGTAGAGAGAGAAAAGAAAAACAGAAGATATGAGGAAAATTGTCCTAGTATCAGGTAGCACACCATGCCATTGAATGCCACAACCAATTAAACATCATATGAAGAAATAGGATACTCCTTGAGAACAAGGTAGAAGTGAATAGATATGAGGATAGAACAATGAGAGAAAAAAACTATGAAGTACAAGCTGTTCGGAGGAAAAAAAAACCTTCATTGTGGAAGAAGAAAAGAAAATGACATGCTCTTCAATGGAAAATTTAAAAATTTGCATAAATTCACTAATTCCCAATATTCTTGATTTTCATAAAATTAGAATTTAAAATGAAAATCAAAGTCAGCCCACTGCATCAGATATGAATATCCAGAATAACTTGGAGCCTTGATACAATTGGACACTGCAAAGCAGAATGAAGAATAGGAAGGAACAGAGACGGAGTGAGAGAGATATACAGGGATTCAATTGTCTGTCTAGATGAGAAGCAGCCCGTTTGCAGGATGAACACAGCTGTGATAACAACTCACATTGACCACAAACCTTCAAACACACCACTTGGAAGAAGACAGTACTCCTACACCAGGAGTAGAAGTACAAACACCCTAGGGCTTCCTGTCAATCTAGCTTTATTTGAAGACTCAATTCATCCCTCTCTCTCTTTCTCTCTCTCTCTCTACTCTTCCTCACACTTACTTTCACTCAATATCCTAAAGCATTCCTGGATAACTATACTCAGAGGCTTCATCTGCCTGATATGGGGCTATGGCACTACATTACATATGCTCTTTAAAGGAACAAAGAAAGGGACAGACAAAAACTGTGAAAAGAGTAAACAACCCATGAATATGCTTCGATGATTATTAAAGCAATATAATTTCATTCTATTTGTAAATACAATATTCTATTCATGGATACAATAACTTTGTAGATATGAAGTGTGACAACCAATGGTGCACTTGTAATTGTTCCAATTTGTCAGGTATGGAAAACAGGTTGAAGTTCATTTTTTGTCTACCTTCTTCCCACTGGATAGTTCTATCTATTGATTTCCAAGGGGCTTTACCACCAGGTTTCTCATCTCTCCCCTACCTTTCCTATTTCACACAAGACTCAACACACATCAGTATTACAAGAGGTAAAAGAGAGAGATGTAGAAGGATGGAAGGAATGAGGGAAAGAGAAGATTGAGAAAGTAAGAAAGATAAAATTGGAGATGAAGACTTGGTTAATCAGCATACTAATGAGGTTGCAAAATCCCCTGAGATTCTGACAAAATCTCTCCAGCGCTCGGAGGGGATTATTCAATGTCTCTAAGTCATCTCTTGCTGTGGACTTGAGCTCATTTCATAATACCTCATGGAATTGATGAATATTTTGATATTTCTATCAACTTCTTTGGTCTCTTTCCACTTGCCTGGTATGAGTGTGAGGAGAGCTCTGATAGCAAGCAGGCCAAGACACGTTCATTCCTCGTTAGCAAGCTGATCCCCTTCTCTACATTGCCCATAATCAGCATAACCAGGGCACTCCGGCATTTCTCTATAAGCCTCCTCCATCGTACCTTGTATATCTGAATAGCTGATTTTTTTTTGATTTTTTTTTTTGTGGGTGCAAGGACTGCATGCATGCATTACTAGGCAGATATTTCTGCCATTACTTTGACAACAAATTATAAAGGCAGAAAATCACAACCGTCGCACAGATCACACTTGAGGTTTTTTAATCACACAGATCTTACATGATGTACTTTAAATAAGATAAAGTATGATATCTTCTGCTCTTTGCTTAATATCTAATGCCTGAAAAAATGGTGAAGATATGACATCTATTCGATAGCTATAAGAAGTCAAACCAATCCACTAGAAATATAGCATTACAAGCTATATACTTACATTGTAGAATGCAGGATCCCTGTAGTTAAAAAAAAAGAAAGAAAGAAAGGGGAAAATTCTCAATTTAATGTTAAGGATCACAAGATGATTTAAATTATGAGAACAATAACATAAAAACAAGCAAGATACACGCTTGAAAATAAGCTTACATGTACGCAATACAAGAGGAAGCCATTAATTTTGTTTTCACTTGCCACAACATCAACATGTATTCTTGATACACAGCTCTACTCTAATTGATACACTGGTATATCAATGAGATACTAGTAATATCCATGGACACCTGACTGACATGGCAGAATCTCCTGAGTAACTCCACCATTTCACTGTCAAATACTCTGAATTAGGATTTATGCAGTTTACACTCATGTCTGATTTCAAAAATAAGATATAAAAAGACAACACTCTGTCTTTTTGTATCAATATGGTGTGTTGTTTTAGGTACCCAAAATAGCACCATTTTGATCAGTTTTTAAAATGTATAAGACCTCACACTATAATATGCAATTTGATAATATTTGACATTTCCTTCATACACAGTAGACATATTTGGACCAAGTGGAAAGTACAGAGGATAGAATGGCCATATGGAAAGGTAATAACAAAGAGACAACAATGTGGAAAAACAGATGGTCTGGTGAAACTAGAACAAATAAAAAAGTAGATCTGGGGAAAGACAACAGGTACATGTCTGGAATGAGATGAAGCCAACAAGAAAAACGAGACAGGAATTGCTTTAATCTAAAAAAAAAAAAAAAATGGTTATCAGTATTCTATAGAAGACAAAACACTCCAGACAGAATAGAAGGGACAAGATAAACTATACAGACACATAGAAAGAGAAAAGACTAGACAATGCTAAGACAAGATTTGATGACTCACAATGGTTCTGGGAGCCGACTTCCTCCTCCTCCTCCTCTTCCTCCTCTGTTTCCACTCATTCCTCCCACAGGATTCATAAACAGCCCTCGTCCACCATACCCTCTCCCTCGCCCTCCTCTACCCCCACCTCCCATGTAGTCAAATCCTCCCATGGGGCGACCTCCGCCCCCATACTGGCCTCCTCCACGACCCATACTATGTCCCCCCATCCTTCCCCCACCACCTCCTTTTTTGCTGTCTGTGGAGCCCGTGTAGCCTCCGTAAGTGAGAGCATAGAAAGGATCGAAGCAGTAGGGGTCGTAGGGCTGGGAAGGGCCTTTTATTGGAGTCTGTAAGGAAGGAGAAATCACAAATCAAATTAAACACACACCTGACCCTCGATGATCGATACAGGCATTGTGGTGCATGGAGCTATGACTGATTTGTTTATAGGCACGGACAGATTGAAATACAAACATTAGCAGGAAATTTCTGACTCACGAAGTAAAGTGCAACATTAGGAAATATGTCTGTATACGAATGAAACAGCATAAATCTCATTATATTTGTATATACACTGCTTTGTATGTATGATATTCATTCATCTACAATTAACATCTGAGAAAAAAAAACACATATTCTCAATCGGTTTCCATTCTAATTTGTCAAAATATCATGCATTATTTGAATGCCTTTAAATCT
Organism: Diadema setosum; assembly: GCF_964275005.1. NCBI lineage: Eukaryota > Metazoa > Echinodermata > Echinoidea > Diadematoida > Diadematidae > Diadema > Diadema setosum. The sequence goes on from NC_092691.1 coordinate 42,015,813, forward strand.
GTGATGATAAACTAATTGGTTTACTAGCTAAACACATCTCGTTAAGACCTGTTGGCTACAGAGCAGCTTGGTTCTCAATTTCTCAGTTTTCTTGTTTTACAAAACATATATTCAGTGTCATTAAAATTTCTATTAGCCTTTTATTAATTGTCCTGCTTGGCAAGGGGTGTTTAGATTGAGACTACTACAAAGGGCTGGAATAAGACTAACTCTATACTCACACCTATGCTATTATTTGTAAACAGTATGAATATAACCACAGCCTATGACAGTATTCAGAGTACATACACTGAGATACTTACAGCACTGATCAGATTCTGTAGCTCTCGCAAAGCATCAATGATCTTGTCAGTGACCCCGCCCACTTGGATGATGCGATCCGTGGAGTTGGGGCAGACATCAGAGAACACCTTGATGTTGGCTCCACTTTGCTGTGGAAGGACCAGGAGCAAGAGGGACAATCTTCAATCAATCTTACATCACACTCATACCAGTAGGATAAAAAGGCTCAGTATCTGGGACATGTTACATCATCATTTCACTGATGATGGAACCCATTCTAAACTCACTGGGTTATCAGTAACAGGGAGGATCTATAATATCTTCTCACATAAACCTAACAAACAAACAGGAATATTATTTTCATAAAGAGAAAATAAAACCTTTGGCAAACTTCAAGACAGCACAAGAATAGAGCAGAAGAATGAGAGACACATTATAAAACATTAACAGAGAAGCAAGAAATGAAATAACATGCAAACCACATCACACAAGTATGAATGGAACACACAGAGTGAAAACCAAACATCAAAATGGCAAGACCAGGAATAAGAGTGATGGAAAAGACAAGAGAAAAGAGATACAAGTACAGTTTGACAATCTAATGCCTACGCATACATTATATATACATTGTGTTAGACAATGTTTGAACATGAAGAGGTGTGGAGTCACAAACAAGGGATATATTGAACTGAGACATGAGATATACTAACCTCACGGATTTCTTTGATTTTGCATCCTTCCTTTCCAATGATGGCTCCAGCTAAACTTTGATGGACCAACAATCTGACCATGAAACTCTCAGGTTTCTGCTCACTCTGTAGGAATAGAAAAAAAAAGTGAAAAAAAAAAAGAAAAACCAGCACAAATGTAAGTAAGCTCATGGGAAATATTCCAATCGATCTGTACAAATAAGTGGAAAATTACATTGGTACTGATAAAACATAGTTAGGACTTTTCCTTTTCTTTTTATATTACATGAATGACTATAAAAGTATTGGTCAACGTCAACATGACAATCCCACCTCACTGTAAAGCATGTTTAGAAAAAAGATTTTCATTCAAAGAAAAAGACAAAACAAGAACAATGATATCCAAAGTCATATCTTCATAAACTATGGAAGTTATTGCATTGTGTAAGAACTATAGAAAAATATTTTACTCTGTTATTAATATATGTTTCATGACGTACAGCTACCAAGCTTTGTTTGGAATAATGATAGCTGACGTCTGGCTGCTATCCTGATTCCAGGTCTGTAAATTTGTAGAATTCACAGCCACTGTTCAATCTCAAGCAATAATCAAAATGGGCAAGTTAATACTCAACAATTTGAACGTTATTTGTATAACTTACTGCCACAGTTCAATCTCATACAAAAAATGAAATGTGCAAGTTAATACTCAATAATTTGAAAGAAAACTGCCTCTTCGAATGATTAGCTTTTGTAAGAATTCTTGTATTCATTTTTTTTTAGTGGTAGGAATAACTTTCAGAATCATATTGATTTCAGATGAAAACTACAGCTTGCTTAAAAGTAACTCATACATTACATCCAATGTGCACTGTATATTGTATGCATTGTACAACACATCTTAAACAGCCATGCAACTTAAATATCAAAGGTTAGTAGAGAATGATGAGCAATTGGATTGAATGCAGGCTTTTAAAATCTCTCTGCAGCTGCCAATGCGCTGTATAATGGATTGTAATTTATCACCTTCCTGCTTAGAAATTGATAGCAGGTGGATGAAAGAGAGAAGAGGAAAGAAAAGGAGAAGGAGAGTGTAGAGGAAGGAGAAGAGACAAGAAGAGAAGAGGAGAGTAAAGAGAAGGAAAGAAAAGAGAAGAAAAAGTAAAGAAAGGAGAAGAAAAAAGAAGAATAAAGAAGAAAAGAGAAGAGAAGAGATGACTATAGAAGGGAAAAGAAGAGAGGAAAAAAAAAACACAAGTAGAAAAATGGGATGAGAAGAGAGGAGATGAGAGTAAGACGAGATTTCACATGAAATGAATTCAGGTGTAGAAATCAGAGGCTTTTCATATGAAATAATTTTCCCTTCTCAATTCAATAAAGACGAGAAGAGAGATTTCTGACCTGAACAAGAATGACATGAAATTGTGTAATAAATGCAAGCATTTCACAGATGAGTGCTAGAAGCAAGCAAGGCTGTATACTCTGCCCACATCACAGAGAAGCAGTGATGCAGATAATCACTGAAATGACATCGTCATGCTACAACACACTCCCCCTGTCAGCAGGGGTCTACAACTATCATCGACAGATAGGGTCACATCAGAAACAGGTAGCTCTGAGCAGGAAGGGGGAGGGGCTCCGAGCGAAAAGGGGAGGGGCTCTGAGCAGAATGAGAGAGGGGGCCCTGAACAGAAAGGGGAGGGGCTCTCAGCAGAGTGAGGGAGGGGCTCTAAGCAGAAAGGGGTTGGGGCTCTGATCAAATGGACAACAGAGCAGAAAGAAAGCAAGGATTCAAACATCTGAAATGATAAGTTATAGCAAAGTAGAATGTTACACAGCCATTGTGCGGTAACAAGAATTGTAACTCTAGCCTAATACTTCTGCACTTTGCTCTCAAAACAACTGCAACCAATGTTGCATTGGCATCCATTATTGTAAGAATTCTTTGCATTTATCTGACACAAATATCTTTGATGCTTCTCATGATGTCACATTCTGCCCATTTTTTTAAGACTCTGCTCTGGTGGGTGTTTTTGCAGTACCTTAAAAAAAATCTGTTGAATTCTAATACTTCTCTCATACATCATTATCTCCAAGATTCCACATCTAGAATGAAATGCTTGCTAAGCATCTAGCCTACTCCATTTCTTTGCAGTGTGCCATCTATCCACCTAGATTAAGGCAGCTTTTCACCTCCAGCACAGTGCTGAGAGGAGCTTGAAACTCTAACAGGGAGGAGAGTCAGAGGATGGCGAGATACGGGCCAACACTGCTGCATCATCTAACATGTTATGGTGTGAAGAAAGGTGGGGTGGGGTCAGGTGGGGTGCTGGTGATGGATGACAGTTCAGCTTACAGGTGGGTGAGAAGCCATCTTTCAGCTGGTCTATCTTGACACTTTACTGGGAGATGAACTGTTAATGTTACCAGTTGATCTCATGTCAGACCTTGTGCAAGGCTTGCCCAATCAAACACACTTGTATTAGTCACCTCAACAAACATTCACATTGTTTGTATGGGGCTACTGACAAACAGGACATTACAATGAGATTTTTCTTGTTTTCCTCTGATGTGGAATGTCAGAGCCAAACTGAGTAAACACACCATTTCTCCTCTCTTTGGATCATGGGGATTCTAGTTTTAGCTATTCTAGCTATTTACATAATTTTTGCCCACTCAGTTTTAGAATCTGGATTTATTTTGATAGTTTGGGATTGCTACACATTCTCTCCCAACCTGTGTACTTATCATTCCTGAGGATGAGGAAAAGTAGTAAACAGGTGTTACGCATAACATGTTGTAGGATTTGTATTAGTTGTTACGGTATTGTCCAAACACTGTCAAGATGAGAATGGAACAAACATGTCTCCTTGCCTTGCCATCTGAATTATTCTCAGAACCTCTCTCTGATTGCTAGTCACACTAAGGAGGTACATCTTGCATTTTGGAGCAGGGCTGTAATTCCATCCCACCTCGCTTTCGCACAAGCCGGTCTCACGAGGGCGGTGTGTAGGCACCATCCCGTCACACACTTCTACCGCAGCTCAACTCCTGAACCTACAGGATTCCTTTCCCTCATTAGCATATCTGGAATCATACTAGCCGACCCTCGTCCTATCTCGCTTTCTATCTTAGCATCTCCGGCTTGTTGCTGACACTAAGTCTCCACCAGCCATCCAGTGTACAAATCAGTCTTATAACCCCCTAGGGCTTCTTTGTTCTTGGAGTTTGATTTTAATTCAAATCAGCATTAATATTTTCAGCATTCTTATCCAAATTCATGAAATGTAACAGACATACACTCACATAGTCTACCACATATTCCTAAAATGTCATACTTATGAATAGAAAAATAACTACACGTTGAAGGACTTATCTATGCTTTGTCAAGTAAAAAGTTAACAGGTCTTATGCATTATACACTGTATGTTCAGCTAGATGATTTATAACACAGTACAGTTTTTAACTATCCCCAAATAACGTGAGCAGGCAAAGTAACATGTTACTCTGGCTGTTCAGGGATGACAAGAATGAAACTGTTTCAAATTGAGCGACTGGCTGAAGATTTCTGAATTGAGAGAATGAACTATCTCTTACCGCGTCCAATATGGGTATGATCTCTTGGATGCACTCCAGGGCAGCCTCCAGGTCTGTCACGATGGTGAGGATACTGTGAAAGAGGCCAGAGGGGCAGAAGAAGAAGAACACCAGCAGTAAATCTTCTTGCCAGTTTTGAAACCTAGTGTTAGATACACATCCTCTAACAGCCTACATGGGGGCTTCATGGCAGTAGCTTCACTGCTGCTACTCAGATCTTTAGACGAATTTCAATCAAGCCAATGCATCAGTAATTTACTTTGAGCAAAAAGCTTGCAAAATCTTAAAGAAATACTGTTTTTGTTCCATGATCCTTTTCTTGAAAATAGGAAAAAACAAATCAAAACAGGTTTCCCTTTCTGAATACTAGTACTTGTTTTCGTTTGTTGTTGTTGTTGTTGTTGTTGTTGTTGTTGTTGTTTTTTGGGGAGGAGTGTGGTAGGGGTGAGGTACTTCAGAACATACTTGGGACTGGATGAGACGGAGTAAGGAAAATTCTCAATGGGTCTCACATTTGGATGAAAACAAGCCTGAAGTGCAATTGACATATTTGCATGAAATAAAAGGTTAAGACAAAATGTACATGATAACAACACATTTTGTCATGGAGTATGGTTGAAACCATGCTTGCATACTGGGCATGCAGATTGGGGGAGAAAAATAAAAATGGATTTTTCATCACAAACATGTTCCCATATCCCACTTTTGCCTTTGAAAGTGATGCCAGATTATCAAAACAGAAATAGCTTTAACATGATCAATAAATGTTTTGACATGTTATACATCATTTGCTTTGAGCGAATCAAAAACCAAAACAGCCCTGGGTTGCCATTTCTTGTTCATAAACAATGTGAATGTTAGCTTATTCTAATGACTAAAAAAAAAAGAAAAAAATGTGTAAGAATAAAGACACCTAATGATGCATCATAATGGATGCCTGTAGTTGGCTTTAAATGTCCTCTCTCAAAAAAAGGTCAACTTCTGTGCATATTATTATTACTCAACTGAAATATTTGATGCACTATTAAAGCCAGAGGTGTGATTATCACTACTGTAGGTTTGAAACTAGCTCTCAGAGGGTAGAATGAAAATCTAAGTAGCGAAAAACTTCTTGCATTAATCAAAGTTTTCTTGTGCCTCAGGAAGATTGCTAAAAAAAGACATGGATAGATGCAGTCAACTTTAACAGTAAGAGAACTTGACAGAAAAATAATACAAATACACAAACATACACATAACGTACATAAATACCAACATTCACAAACACACATACAATCATACACACATACAAATATACTGTACATGTTTGAAATGAAATGCAATGCAACTAACAAACCATACAGCTGGCATGCTAGATTACTGTCAAACCACTCTACTTGGATTTTACCCACAACTTGATAGATAAGAAACAATAGGTAAGCTCTTGTGGTTAAGATTGTAATGAAGCTTAAAATCTTGATAAATCAAACAAAATCATGACAATAGGCGGGAGATGTGTACTGGTGAAGCTAGCAAGCAGTGGGGACGTACCGCTCCGGCCCACTGCAATCAGGCACTGTAACGGTGGCATTGAACTGATGGGATGGACGGGCCGACCACGGATCGGTGGTGGTTGGATTGGAGTGATATCACACCGTGCGGACCAGGTCAGGAGGATGGGCCGGGTCAGGAGGTTGGGCCGGGGTCAGGTCAAATGATGGAAGGGAGAGATGGGCCAAGTGCAGATCCGAAGAGTGGAGAGGGTGGTTTTCAAGTTTGAGGCCAGAGGCAGAGAATCGCCATGATGGGAGGCAATGGGAAGCCACATTTGATCCACGTTCAGATCATATTTTGAATTGGTATTGGTCAATTTGGTGGCCGGGAGTACCATGGGGCAATCCAGTCAGTTTGGAGGTCAAGGGATCACATTTGTAGGCACCCATGGATCGATACAGGTGTGAGGAGGAGCCGGGGTAGGGCCAGAGCCAGGGCGGGGCCAGAGTCAGGGCAGGGCCAGAGCCAGGGCAGGGCCAGAGCCAGGGTGGGGCCGGACCCAGAGTTCGGTGGCACATTGCGGTTCGGATCAGAGGTGGGGCGGATGGAGAAGACATCAGAGGGCCGGGGCCAGCGTGGAGGGGGGATAGAAGAGAGAATGGCTGTAAGCCTCTAGGACTGGGACATTTCAATCACTAGTCTGCTTCAATGGCTGAACCAATGGGTCTCTTTTGGTATGGGCCTAAGAACTTAAAGTTCCTTAGATGAATTTATATGACATGATTCCATGCTATGAAAACACAACTTGCGTGTCAGTCTCCCTATCCACCCATGTTCATGTTTTCATGAGACAAGTGATGGTTCATCAATACCAGTGAATAAAAAAAGTGAAAACTTACTAAAACAACATTTAATCAATACAAGCTATTTCATTGGTAAAAACTTTTGTCCCCCTACTTTGTTTGATTGTTTTTTTTATCACAGTAACTTGCCAACACAGTGTAATTGCCTATGAATCAACTGATATTGAATCCCCAAAGACTGTTATTTTCTGGTAAATTAGACACCATTTCTGCATCAGTCTACCTCCTCATCCTCCAGACAGGAAGCCAGATACCTACCTTGCCTCTCAACTGTTTGATGTTTGCACCAGCTTTGCCAATGATTCCACCAGCACTCTGTATGAAGAGAGAAGTGGAAAAATCACACCTTACTCACAGCATTGGATGAATGCAAACTTTCATTCTTTTTGCAATGCTGCATGAGAAGGACTGCTATACAAGATTTCACATTAATAAATCGATGCTTCTAGTAATATTGAGATGAGGCTCTATGTACTACAATACAAGACAGGATTCACTGAAATTTGGGTATAGACTACTAATACCATGGCACAAAGAAGGCAAATATTATACGGTACTTGAGGCTTTTCAAAATGATGACTTGAGCAAGAACATCTCAACATTATATTCAGATATTCAAAGTCTTTCAGTGAGAAAAGAGAGAAAGACAGAGAGAGAGAAAAAAACAAACAAACATGTTGGTATGTTTCAATATTCTACTTTGTGCATCCCATGTTGCAATAACCAGAAAATAGAGAAAAGAAAATTAAGATATGCTGTTTGTGAAGTCAGAATCTAGTTTGAAACATGCTCTGTATCATAAAAAGCAGAGAAAAGAAGATCACAGATGATGCATGTTTCACTCTGAGGAGTTGAGGAGCTCACATCACACACATATTCTGAAAAGATGGAGACAAACAGAAACACATACAATCCTTATGAATGATCTTTCACTAACTACATTGTTTCTGGTCATCAACAAATATTCAAGACTCAGGTCAGCTGCTCTACAGCAAGTATGGACAAGTCAAGAGGATTTGTTCAGCTATCTTCTTCATACAAACTCTTCTTCATTCCAATTCCTGGCTAATTTGTAAAAGGAGGATTATCTTGACAAAGGAAGCTGAGAGCTGATTGGTAGAACTATCTCTTCAGTGTCATCCACCTGTCTTCCAATCCACAAATCTCCAGAGGATTGATTTTTTCCCCTCAAAGATTATCTTCTCTTTGTCTTCATTGACAGAGTGTCTGATAACAATGACCAAGCATCTCCAAACCCACACGACTGGGTCTTTTGTTTACCAAGGACGAAAAGCTCTGTGGCACGCGCCATCAGAAGGGTCGTGTTGGTCGCAATCATTCTTATGAAACAAAGACATAGTTTTAAAACTAATAAAGGAGTTGAAGATGGAGAGACAAGAAAAGTGGAAGAGAGCAGAAAATGAGAGAGAGAGATAGAAGAAAGAGAAAGAGAAAGATATGTAGGAGAGACTGAGAGAGAGATGTGAGAGAAAGAGAAAGATATGTAGGAGAGACTGAGAGAGAGAGATGTGAGAGAAAGAGAAAGATATGTAGGAGAGACTGAGAGAGAGAGATGTGAGAGAAAGAGAAAGATATGTAGGAGGGACTGAGAGAGAGAGATGTGAGAGAAAGAGAAAGATATGTAGGAGAGACTGAGAGAGAGAGATGTGAGAGAAAGAGAAAGATATGTAGGAGGGACTGAGAGAGAGATGTGAGAGAAAGAGAAAGATATGTAGGAGAGACTGAGAGAGAGAGATGTGAGAGAAAGAATGAAATGAGGGAAAGAAGAATGAAGAAGAAAAAGAAATGAAGAAAAAGAAGAAATTGGAGGAAGAAAAAGGTGTAAAATAGTGATGATAAAAGAACTTGAGAATGAGTCAAGATGACGTAAGGTGTTGCAAAAGTGAGTGAGAAGTAGAAAACTTCTTGTTCCTTGTTCTAGTCTAGTCTACATGTAATGGTGTGAAAAACAGGAGCAGCGCCACTGACTGCATGCAGAATCTGCCTTTCACACTTTTAGGATCCGCCACCTCTCACCTCTCGAACTCACACCAAGCCTTGCAATGGGGTCGTGGGGGGATACGTGCCGCCCTCCTTTGTTGACGAGAGGCACGTGGCGGTTCCAATGGCTAAACAAATACTTGACGACAAAGGGATACCCTGAATGGGTTGTGAGAATAGGGGGGCATAACGACAGATTGTGTGCGCAGAGGGGTACCCCAGCCGCCAACAAAGCAGAGCGTAGTGAGAGGGAGTCGGGAAAGGGTCGTGGCAGCCGCGTGCTACTGTAGCCAGATGCCTGGCTTTGATGGATGTGGGGAGACCAGAACCTAGCATGGCAGCTGGACTTATTATTGATGAGTGTACAGGCCTTTTTGTGTGTGTGTGTGTGTGTGTGTGTGTGCGTGCGTGCGTGAGGGTGAAGAATGCAATGTGCTTGTACAGACAGAATACAGAACACTAATTAACACTCTCTACATAGACTATCGATGCAGAATGCTCAAACCATGTAAAAAAATCTTGGCCGAGAGATGAAACTGCATCACAAACCGAATGAACAGATACATTTGCCTATCTTCAGCAATGTAGCATCCAGTCATATTACTCTATACACAGCTGCACTTTAAAAATACAAGAAGACAGTGAAAACATCACGTTGGTTTATTGGTCTTCTTAAATAATCTTCACTTTAGAGGAACTACAGCATACACAAAAGATTACAGACAACATCCATTTACAGATCTCTGCAGGTTATGCAACTCTTGCAAACTATATGAAACATGACTTGGTGTCAATGAAGCAACCAGACTAGTGAAGCTATGAAAGCAGAATTCTTTGAGATGTAGAATTCACAGGCCATTGTGTGACTTCAAACACTCACTCCACCTGTGAGATACAGGAAGCCACCAGAAAAGACATCAGAAATCTTATTTTAATTCAGATGAAACAGACTAAAGCAACTTACCAGCATATGGCACTGTATAGTTCACAGTACATCCAGTAAAATCTTCAACCAATGGAAGAGTGAGTCACAGGCAGCGAGGCTCCTAACTAGCTCTATGTATCAGGATGGATGAGTGATACTATGCCGCTCCATACAACCATTCCTGGCTGGTCTTATCTCCCACAATGTCATCTCTTCCTCTTCCATTCTTACTCCTTGTTTCTTCCCTCTCTGGTCCTCCCAAAACTAAGACTTCTCCAAGAGACCTGAATCACCGGTGATGACCCCTCCATGGTATCCTCTCTGGTTCCTTGACAACCTCTCATCTCATCTCTTCTCTGAGAGAGACTCAACTCTTCTCCCTCTCACAGCCTGTGTGATTCTGATTGACCCATTGTAAGTCAGCCTGCTTTTATTCTCCCTCTTCCCCTCTCTCCTTCTTTGTCTCTCTCCCTCTCCCTTAAGTCATTCTCTCTCTCTTTCTCATTTTCTCGTTCCCTGTGAGGCTGCACTCAATTCATTAGCAAGTAAGACTGGACTGTGAGTGGCCAGTAAGTCTAGGAGTCAACAATGGCCAGTGAGCGGTGTGCGTGTGCCACTAGGACAAGCTTCATTGAACACTGCGACCATCATCTGTGGAAATAATTTTTTCCCCCCTCTCTCTCAAACATCGGCTTGGGCATTATGCAAATGAGCATAATAATGAACTGACTATTCTTTCATTTACTAGGCTCTCTTTCAATAATTACTGTAGTTATTGTCCTTTTTTTAATTAGTTCAGTTCTTTTTTTCTTCTCCCCTGTTACTATGTGAGAAAGGTAAAATGACCTCACTGAAAAAGACTAATTAAAAGCCCTACAGAGCTGTCTACCTCTCAACGCAGGGCTGAAAAAGAATTTTGTGTTTGACTTGACTCATATATCTCTGTGGAGCATGGCTTGAAACGTTGCCAAGATAATCAAAATGTAAACATGTCTAATTCAGTCTAAAATAAATCCACATTTTCTAATGGTGCATCTTCCTGTGTGATAATTGTATTTGTGATCCATTAACCCCTAAGCTACTCCTCTTGCTAAGCTAATACCACTACTACTATGTTCTGCCCCATCCTTGTGTTAATTAGCAGCTATGGGATCACTTAAACAATCACCAGACATGGTACGTATGGATGACTGCTTTAAATGAATTAAATGTCGGTATGAGTCTCACTGTATCTTCTTCCGCTTAGGTATCCTCTGCAGCACGCAAAATCCACAATGAAGCAACCTGCCAGGTAAGACTCAGTTATAGTTCATGTTCCTAGAAGTACTCATGGAATCAAAGTCCTAAACTGTCAGTAGGAACAGCAACTAGCTGATAGAATATGACTATTTTCTTATTTCCCTAAATGCAATGGTATCTCCCATAGAGACATTTTAGAATTAGCACTCAATATGATTGACTTTTCTATAGCACAAGACTGGCCCTGTCCTGGTTAACTAGTGAAACTGAAATATTCAGTAGTTATAATAAATGACTAGCTGAAAACACAAAACAATGTCTTTGATTTCTGATGCACATTTGCTAATACATCAGATTATCTGTACACATCCTTGTCTACAACTATCAAATTGGTCTTTTAATTTTATATTGTTTTAGTTTCTATTTGTTTCTTTGTTTGCTTGGTCTCACTGCTGCCCACATACCTGTAAATTGTATCTGAGGAAACAAGGAGTCTCAGAATCTCAGATTTTTCCATTACTTGTTCACATACCTGAATACAAGTCGGATGATTAGACCATATTGGTAATTATTTCATTGCTCCTCCTTCTCTATTCACTCTCCTTATTCAAGAAAGGATCCCTCTTTATGTACAGAACATACATGACCATAAAACATCATTATATCACATATCGTCTGTTGAGAATGAGAAGGGCGTTAAGTGGTCGTGAACACTACGGGTTTTGTGGCAACTTAATGCCCTTATCATTCTCAACCGACGATATATGCAGCTTATCACCACGCTATAGTGACTTGATTATCCATTCATTTTGTCATATCATACAATGTGTATTTCTGAGGCCATTATCCTCATCAAGCATCTGCTTATAATGGTTTCCTGCATTTCTATTACACATGTTTCATATAAAAAGATTTGCATAATCTGTCTCTTGAACTACAGGTTCATAAAATATTACGATTTGAAAATGCATACAGCAACACATGCTTGTTTCATTTTGTGTTGTGATGTATTGTATTACATTGCTGCAAATTCAAGTCAATCATTTACCTGTTTCTGATTATTTCCACTGTTAATTCAAAATATCCCTCAATAAGTTTATTTAACTGGCTTTGTATTATAATCATTTATGAAAAGGAATGCAAGGTCAAATACAAAGGTACAATTTAGCGTCAGGTCCAGAAATATAACAAATTTCAATACTTGAGTGTCATGTGAAAATGAAAATGAACACTTATAGGAGTAGGATCAAATGTATAGCAATATACAAATTTTAATAAAACAAAAATCAGATTTTCATAAAGAAATTTTTTTGTAGATGTTTTACAAGACAGGAATTGGCTTCTGTGCCATTTCAGGTTGCATAAATGTGCATGTTTTTCTCTGCTATCCGATGAAAAGGGGAAAATGAAAAAGAATAAAACAGAGGCTGAATTTGAAAGCAACAGTTGCATGGTGGAAGAAGAAAGAATCGTGCGTAGTGTGTAATCCCATGACTGAGTGAGCAAGGAGAAAGGCTTCCAAATGTTGCTGCCTTTACTTTGTTCCCTTCTCTCAGCCTGCCTCCAGGATGGGAGCTGGTTGCTGATGTTACACTAATTCCCTCCTTTCCTCAGCAAGCCACCTGCCTTCAAGGCTTGCTTCAGCCATTGTTTGAAATCACACCACAGAATTCCCCACCCTACAAACTTTCCTATCAACCAGAAATGAGAAAATATCAAAGACCCTAGCCATTCCCACTTCTCTTCCCTCTCTCCCCCTCTCTCTCTCATTGGCCTTGTTTCACAGTGAGACAAAGAAACCAATAACCTGACATCAATGACATGTCATCTATTCTCATATTCCTCACTAGCCCAACAGAATAGAGCTCATTAATACTTCCCTACATTCATTTTGTTTAATTGTCTGCAATTCTCCAAGGCTTGGGGATGATTATCAAAAAGTAATCTCCCTCTTGCATCAAACCACTAGGGGTAATTGGTAACTTTCTTCCCTCAGGAATCATTGGCTTGACCCTGGGTACTGGAGAGGTTGGCGGCACCCCTTTCTAAGTGACGATTCCCCTGGAGTGCAAATTGTCTCTGTGCTTGATACCTCTAATTCTCTCCATTTCTTCATCTAGTAAAGACAAGATCCTTCTAAAAAGCCTGTTGTGATGAGAGAACAAACACTTTCCACAGCAGGCATAGTTTCTGCACCATGTAATGAGTCACAAATTGCATCAATTTTCCATCTAATTAGCCCCTGATAGCTTTTATGCCTGCAATAGCTTTAATGAGATCATTGTAGGCAACATTATCCGAGTCACTACTATGCTTGTCATCAAAATTTGAAGCATTGCTACAGGAGGCAATATTTCATCGCACTAATGGGAAGAAAATTTCCCATAATGCATCTAACCCACTTTAGAGCAAAGTGTGTGCATATTTTGTTGAAAAATAATTTTTGTGCCATAGACTTTAAACTACTTGAGGAAGCTTCTCTACAAGTGTGAATGGTCCTACCAGGCAGCATGAAATGAGCTGAAACAATCACCTTTGTTACAAATCTGCCTAGTGGCATGGAAGACTGCATCCATGGCTAACTCTATGAGCACAAATTAGGCCTGTATTGAAGCTTGCCCCTGGTGTGGCGCAACCCAGTGTCATTGTCTTCAGGGTGCTAGCACTCTGGGCTAATTAGAGCAAATCTCCAGTGCATGGCCAAACCCACATCAACCAATGTGTCATTGTTTGCTGCTGTATGCTTGGCCATGGCTAGCCATAAATCTCATTTGGCCAGCTGCAAGCAACCACTGGCTACTTCTCTTTCCCATGAAACCCTGGACCTGCTAATTCTGTGTCACACAAAATAATGATGAAAACCAAACAAATGCCATTCTACAACACAAGAAGTCACTATATATTATATCCCTTTAAACTAATCCTGCAGCCATGTTTAGATTCCATATTATCAGTGCATCCTGCTAGAAAAGTTACCACTTGTTTTTCACGGGTGAATCCAATAGTGTGTATCCAATGGTTACGGCAGAGGAGAACACACACAAGAAATGCATCATTTCTTCCACCAAATTATACCAAAGGAGTGGCTTGACCACACATACACATACACACAAACACACACACACACACACACACACACACACACACACACACACACATCATTCTGATCACTACATCATGAGAAAAACTCATATCCACTGTGCTAAGAGGTGAGATGTAAAGGTAGGAACACATGCATGAATTGCAGCAGTAGGATATATTTGTACTGCATAAGCTATGTGGAACCAGTGAAGACTCAGTGTACATGCAAAATAGCATAGCTAGAAGCTTGCTGCTGTACACCCTTACATGTTTAAAAATGCATCAGGCCAAGGAGGGGGAGAAAGTGAGGGAGAGGGATAGGAATATAGAAAGGGGATCCGAGAGAGAGGGAGAAACCATCTAGAAACCAGGCACAATGTGCCCCCCTCCCTACAGAATTGTGGGCCATTATCATTCGGCCATCACACTGACGAAGATGTAACTGACATTTGATACTGCTGCCGAACTATTCTGTGTAGGCTATGGGGAAAAATGTCTCATCTGTCATGGCCGTCTCTTGAAGAGAGCTAGCAGAACAGGAAACATCACGACTGTGCCACACACTGCAAAGGCCATTGTGACATGCATCAACGAATATAATGGAACATTTCTGCTAGAAGCTTTCTCCAAGCTGGTGTTATGATACCACATGTGCTATCTACATTCTTCAGAGATATAAAAAACACAAATTTTGTCTTCCACTCAAACAGTGCTAGGGAAGGTGTATCATTCTAGAACAATTTTCACAGATTGTACCGCAGACATGTAATTCTATGAAAGTCATACTTTTCTTATTGACTGATCTCATTGAAACCCACTCAAAAGAATAGCAAAGTCACATGGACCAATAAAGCTCAGTGGAGGATGGTTTAGAATGTTATGCTGTGATGTTGGTTGTCTCGATCTGGTTAACTTGAAGAAAATGTCTGCATCCTATACCCAGAACACAAGTGCATCAAAGAGGAGAAACAAAGCATAGATGAGAAAAAAAGTAGAGAAAGAAGACAAACAAAACAGAGGTTGGGGAAAGGAATTGAACTAGTACTTACGATACTGGGAATGAGAAACCTGAAGGTCACTTTCTGGCCATCACCACGAGGGCGCTTGTTATTCTCGCTGGCCGTCACATTTTCTTCTGCCGATCGCTTCCCACCTGATAATATCAAAACAGATGAGAAAAAAACAAAAGATATGACAATTCTACCATCATAAAGATGACTTTATGAAAGAATCAGGAAGGATCGAATCGACACACTACCGTCTGTTTGAATTGGATGAGACATTCATATTGGTGAGTTTAGTGAGGTGTGGGGAGGAGAGGAGGATTGAACATTCATTTGTTTGCATGCTACCATGACAAACACCATACACCTCCCCATTGCTTCATGTTTGCCCACAAGGTAAAGAAAGAGGAGGCTTCTGCCATTATTCACACACACACACCAAAATCATAAAAGTCAACAGAGCATTGATGGTAGGAGGCAAATGAAAAGTCACACGTCCAATTAGAGATGATAGTAATAGATCCTAGTTTAGGGGATAAAAAAGAGAGAAAGGGATATTGGGTAGAGAAGGAGGGTGAGGGAGAGAAAGCTTGAGCATTTATTAAAGAGTCATGCTTTATGAAGTCATGCTTTGAGCTCTGATGGGCAAACATTGGTTCAAGCACAGAGTCAACAAACTCTTCATCATCCAGCCACACTTCTACCATCTTTCAGCAAACGTTCATAACTTGCCATCTTCCCTCCTCCAAATCTAATCATTCATGGCAGCCAGGGCTATGATTTGACAGCAATTACCGAGTCAGTCTTTCATACTAGGTAAACATTGTTTTGCCTAAACCTGATTTTACCTCAGTGTCTTCTGCTGTTTGCATGGAATGAAGCAGGACTGGCAGCTCGGCATGGAGGTATTTATTTGTCTCATGATTGATACATGGCAGTGACTGAATGCTTGTAATTGTGAATTGTTCAATGTACACAGAAATGGTTTGATGTGATAGAGTAAAGTGAAGACAAATGAAAGAATGGTGTGTTAAGGGCTATTAAAAGAGAAGCAAGGGGTTAAGGAGAGATTTAGGCAGGCTGAGATGAGAGGTAACCATGGAAACCAAGACCCAGGAGACTAGCAAGGACCAGGGACAAATGATGAGGTCAAACCGCCCTGAAATCATACATGATCTGGTATTGCAATGCCAATGAAGATATCCACACTCAGCCACTGGACTTAGTTACTGATGGAATTGACTCTTTTTCAAATATTCTCCATATTTTTTTTTTCATGAAAACTTGAAATGATCCACATACACTTTTGGAAAGTATGCTCTTTTTGTTCATCCCTCCTACATCACCAAGCCACAGTGCCTTGAAGATAGTATTACGGATCTCCCTTAGAGTGTTTCAACCTAGCTGAATGAGCCGTTGTTAGCCAATATCATGGCAGGTGGTTTGATAATTTTAAGCTGCAGAGAGAAAGGTGATTCATTTTCCCCATAAATCAAGACTGATGAAAATAATGAGGAAGAGGAGTGAGGAAACAGCTGTATTCTGGGTTCTTAATGCTGCTGGTCATCACATCAATGGCTGTCTCATTTGTCTTGGTTTGTAATAAGCACAGAGTAAAAATTCAGTTACAATCATCTTCTCTTCTCCTGTATCATGGTAGCTTGTGGTTTACCTTATACAATGTATGTATCAAGCTTTTGTTTTTGGATAAATCAATGGCTGCTTCACAATGAAGCAAATTCTGCATATTTTGTGATGTCTTCCCCTCATCTAGGAATGAATCACTGGAGGGTTTTCAGAATGCTTTTTTACAGCTTCATCATAAATATGCAGCAAGGTAAGGCATGTGGAAAACAAGATAAAAGTATGGTTGAAAAGCTCTGATGCTCCATGGCATTCATTAGGGGTAACCATGACAACAAAGAAGCCAGGCAAGAGAGATGACATCAGGGAAAATATTTTTGAGATACATGTACAGCAGCCATATCATTATATGACCAGTGTCATGTTTTTTTCTCTTTTGCTCTTTTTTTTTTTTTTAACAAAAGACAGATTATCAGTCACTTCAGCCCCTAGCCATATTTTGATGAAGTCTTTTTGTCTTGGACTTAGATCACTATTGCTGATAAAGCTTGTGAAAGTTCAATGTTCAATTTCCTTGTGATGTTTTCTGACTTACAGCCAAGTCTCGAAAACATTTCTTCCCTTTTAAATATGTTGCAGATGAAGAGGAAATGCAAACTGTATTGTGTTGGTGTTCTGCTTTTTCTCACAATGTCCTCATAATGCGCAATGAGTTTTACTCCTTTTCTGCTGCATTCTCTTGGACTATTACGCTACAAATGCTAAAAATCTGATGTCTTTGGCATTAAATCTGTGTAAAGACTGTATGTTCTATCAAATAAACCTTGTGCCACAACTGAAGGCTAATGTACTTTACTACAGAACCACTCAAATCAAAGTTAAATGCATCCCTCTCAAAAGATGACCATTACAAAGTAAACCAAGAATATCTCTTGTTGGTGTACTTTCCTTCAGTCGCCATCTTCAGCCTAGTGCCAACTGCAAAGATCCAAATCTTTCCAACATATTCTCCCAAAGGTGTGAGGAACACAAACACACCCTGTCTTGCCATTGGCTGCTCCCTCCTACCCACCTGTCTGCATCAATGTCCACTTCCTCCCCCCATTATGGTCCTCTCCCTCACCCCTGCCTGTTTCAACAGCCGCCAGATGCTGGGCTTCCTGCTTGCCTCAGCCTCACAAAATTCCAATATGGTTTGGGTGCCAGAAAATCAATTGCAATTTGGAATCGAAAGGAGGAAACACTTCGAAGCATACACATTTCGTCCTCTTTCTCTTGAAATCTGGCAAGGCGCGCACTGTAGAGAGATGACAGAAATGCATCCAAGGTTGCCTGCCACACCAGATGTGTCAAACCCATTTTCAAACAGTGTCACAGTCTCAGGTTTGCATCCCAATAGAATCTTCACATGGCTGAGAAACTGAGCGAGTGGTAAAATTGGTGTTTGGGGGAATTCTTCTTCATCTCTGTTATTTCCTTTTTCCAGCACAGCCTGGAGAATTAGGTCATGCTAGAATGGCTCTACCACCAGCTTTCAGGCAAGGAAAGCATTTGGAAAGAGGAGCAAAGTAAGAGGAGGTAAACTTAGGGCGGGGAGGAGGTTGTATGGAGGCCATCTAAACCTCTGACTCATCACCACACTGGTGTGTGTGTATATGTGTGTGTGTTCACAGGAGACATGCTAAATAAATAACGAAGCCTCATTTTGTCCTCTGGCAATAGCCATAATGATGCCGTAAGTCAGAGAATCCACACAGTAGAAAAGCAGCCTCCAATAGACAGCTTCACACTCCCTTGAGCATTAAAACTCTGACGTAGCAGTGAGTAATTAGTAGAAGGATAGCTGGCTTGCATGCAGGAATAGGTGGCCCACACAGCATGCTGTTTACTGGGTGATGTACTTGCAGAAGAGCATAATAAAATGAATGCATATTGTGCAGAGTAGAGGAGCAGTCTTGCAGTATCTTGCCTCCAAATTAGTTTGCATCAACATTCTGAATGAATAATGAGCTTGTTTTCTGCCAGGCAGTAGAAATGCTTGCTAAGAAGACATTTTGAGACAATTTGATTATATGGCTAGCAAAAAAAGAAAAAAAAAAAATCCCAGTAGGTTGACCGCTGACAGAATATTAGGAATCTCTCAATATTCTCTTCCAACAAAAAGTCTGAATTTCACACTTGATAGCA
Organism: Diadema setosum; assembly: GCF_964275005.1. Lineage (NCBI taxonomy): Eukaryota > Metazoa > Echinodermata > Echinoidea > Diadematoida > Diadematidae > Diadema > Diadema setosum. The sequence continues at coordinate 42,034,738 of NC_092691.1, forward strand.
TATACTGAATTGTGGCAAATGTGGACATATTTCAGATGAGAAAATGAATTATCAAGGAATGGAAATGCATTTTTTTTTCTGTTCAGAATCACAGTACTTTGTTGAATTTTAGGAAGAGTATGTATACCGAGTAGCATGCAATCGATCACACAATCCCTATAAAAACAAAATGCTAATCACTTCCCGTTCCTCCATTACTACCAGACAGCCCACATCAATTTTGTATTCCATGCAAACAAGGAGCTGTCACTATTGGGTGTATTATTCTCAGAGAAATGATAATGGAAAACATCTTGAGTCTGTGCCTAATCTATTTCTTAGTTCTGAGAATGAAACTGGACACCTATTTTGACACAAGATTTGCTTTATTTCATACCAAATGTAACCCTCAGTCTGTTACCATGGTATACAAAACTGTTCATGTTTTGCAGTGAAATACCTGTAAAAATGCATCTCTGGAAATATGAAGAGAAAGAGGAAGGCCTATCTTTCCTCTCATTTGATAGTTCTCCTGACAAGCTTAAGACACTCTAGAAAAAGTGCATTTTCTTTACCCTTTTTGTAGTTAACAGGTCTCACACAGCTAATGAGAAATTAGTCTAGTGTAATTAATTCTTGTTAAATTTCAGTACCTCCAGACAAATGCCATGAGGTACAAACACCATCACAACTGTAACAACCACAAGCATGATCTTGAAAGAACACAGATCTCAAACCGACTGCTGGTGAAGAGAAAGCAAAATGTGCTTGCTTTATAACCACCTGCTGAATCTCTTTGTCACTTAACAAATTTCCCAAGCAAGAACAATCTGTAAATATCTGTGAATCTACTCTCTCTTCACCAAGAATTCAGTCTCCTGAGCAGGGTTTGGTTTGCAATGAGTAAGTTGGTTGCGTGCCATCCGAGAGAGGAGTGTTTCACACAGTACTGCACACAGAGTCAGGGTTGAGGCATTCAAGAGATGGAAGACTGCTGCTGTCTACTGAAGATTATTTCCATGTGAGAAGCCAAGTGTGTAGTCTGCCTGACAACACCCATTATCCACTGCCAACTCCAACAAACATTCAGCCATCACTGACAAGAGATGGGGAATTCACATTAGCCTTGCCAAGGGAAGATGCCTACACATTTTCACACAAGTTTGCCTCTAGAACGTCTTGGTAGACTGAATCAAGCATACCATTCACTTATACAATGAGGTGACAATCTTGTGGGCATTCAGTACCCGTGACCAGATGGAGTCAAAATTCACTTGTATTCCTCTTCTACCTGACAGGTGCTTATTACCTGATGGTCCTGCCATTTTTCATGCCTGAAAATAAGTTCGTTGAGCAGCCCCTCTCGTCACAGTATGTAAGGTATGTAAGATAAGCTGAACATCAGACTTGATTATCATGTGTAACCTCGTATGAAGGGAGATACAGGGTCAAGCAAACCACTGCTTTCATGTCTTCTTTACCCACTTTAAACAAGGTACTGCCAAAATACAGGTTGATGCAACATCCTATATCCATTCAAGGTACTGCCACAAGAAGTGAAACAAGACATCAATGTTAATAATTTGATCACAATGTCAGACTATACTAACATGTGCTTTGAGAGTGTGTATTGGCCATGACGAATCATTGCAAAAGAAAGGTAAGTTCAGACAAAGCAGTCAGCCATTCACATTGCTGAGTTACTCTGTAACTGGGATAGAATTTCACAGTGCTGCATTATAGAAGACATTTGCATTCAAATCACAGCAAAGGGAAACAAATCCCAAACTAATGCTTGAGAGAAAGAGAGTCTGAAATAAACTATTTTCTCAGTAACTGTCCAGGGATATGGAGCTCTAATAGCCAAGCCATATTCAGCCCCATGGTGTGGGCTAGACTGTGTGGTGCCCACAGAGTCATAAACAAATTTGACACAGGTCCATTAGAAAACATGATCCCAGTTACTGCTGAGACAGTCAGAGTGTTGAATTCAATTTCATGTAATTGCCTCCAATCCCAACCTGAATCTCTAATGAAAACCACAGAGATGAGAGGAGAAAGACACGACATCTGATCAGGTTTTTTGGCGTCAGGATTTCATACCATCTATGAATCTCATCCCACCTTCTGTCTACAGTGTATGCCTAATGCTATGAAGTGTCTGCACTTTGAGCAAGCCTAGAGCTGGGCAGACATACATCTCCTACATCGTCCATCTCAAGAGTCTGTTTGATGCCATACTATCCCAAGCTGTCTGCTACCGTGCTCTCTATATTCCTCTTATCACGTCTCCTTACACCCTTCTTCTCCCGATCTAAACTCATTACCGGTGGAGCACAGCCATAACGCACGCTGAAAGCAGTGCGTGTGGCGAATTTCAATCGACACATTTGCGGAGCCCCCTTGTCTGCTTGAACAAATATGAAGGAGCTTGTTGTCATTCAAGATGGTAGATCACAATCAATAACTTACGCCTGCTTTGCTTCCTCGCCTTCCCTCAACCACGTTTAAATTGCTGTGATTGGACTACATTCTCTCTGATACCCCTTTGCCTACACGTCAATCAAATGCTACATTTTTTTTTTTTCTGTCGCGCCAAACTTAATTCATTTTGAACTTTTTATGCATGGGGCAGAGTGAGAGAGAGTGAGAATGGCTCAGGAAACAATGTTGAGATGGAAGAACACACTGGGGGTTGTGGCTAGGACTGAGACAAGAAAGACAATAGGAGAAGATACTGGCAAAAGTTAAAAAAACCTGTAATCAAATTTGTGGTTGCAGTTCCTTTGAACATTTCTGATAACATGAAAGCCTCAGGACCTGAAAAGAAGATTTCTTGAGTGGCAAATTACTTTCCTTTCATCACTGAGATTATTGAGCTTAAAGCTGCAAAATATGAAAATGAGGAGTGAATTCTCCTCCACTGGTTCAGCTGCTTTTACTTCTTCACTGTCAGATTTCTTCCTCCATGATAGCTGACAAGCGCTCCTATCCTCACATCCTTGGATGTTGGCATGACGATGAGATGGAGGAGACATTAACATGCAAGGCGACCTGCTTGTTGGAAATGATTGCAGCTTTCAGGGAAACCATCTCAGGCATGATGAAGAAGACAACAGAAATAGCAGTGACTATCATGCAAGGATGACAAATATACTTGAATAAGGGAAAAAAAAATCTCACTTTGGCCAAAAAGGAGATACCTCTTTCAGACATCTGCAAGAAATCCTTGAGTAATTCTGCTCCCCTACATATTTCTCAGATATGTTAAAAATATCATTTGATCTTTTGGAGTAGTTTTTCTCGTCTCTACAAAAAGATGAGCCAATTTGATAGAGACCACTCCATAGATAAGCAGAGAAATAACAAAAAGGACACACAATTGCTTGTGATGAAAGTATTACAATATCAGAATCATATATCCTGGCAAAAAAAAGTAATTGTCTCTACACATAAAGTGTAGTACTAATAATTCATCAATTAGGCGTCTCTCTGGTAGAAGGGGTTAAGCAGTAGAAATGACAGCATTTTGTTGATCAGCCAAGCATAACTTGTTAGGAGTCAAACTGACCGGCCAGGCAGGTGGAAAACCACTTGCCTGCTTCAAGGGGCGGTGAGTCACACCCTGGTCTGGAATGGACATCACAGTATAGAAAGGGATGGTGAGGGACTGCCAGCCATCACTACAGGGAACTGGGTCTATCTTCATCCTCCTGGAAGAAGATGATGAGGATTGGACGAGGGTGACCCATTACAGCCAACTTCATCAAATATTTAGACTTCCTTCAATCTTACTCTATTCACACTCATGCATTTTACATGCAGGTCAAACTCTAATCCACAGCAATCAAATTCAATCTGTCCTGGTGCCAATTCAGACAATTATTGAAGAATCAACATACATGAACTGATAACTGATAAGATGTCAATATCAGGCTTATAATCATCTTTGCTGACTGCTATGTCATTGTGAATTCGTCAGCATAGAAATACTTCACTGCATGTCATTTTACAGACCTGCACATCCAAGCTATATGTCTTATGAGATGAGGAGCTCCATCCCAAGATTGGAAAGAGGGAGAATCCATTTCCTGTACCATCCCTCCATCCTCGATCTGAGGAGAGCGAGAGACGGAGCGAGAGATTGCAGGCTAAGCATAAATCATCTCTCATCACTCACTACTCTGGACTCGCGCTGAACCCTTCCCCTTTCCTAAAGTCCCGCATGCTGAATCATCGTAAATAAAGCACAAAATCAATCCTACAGAAGGCTTAATCAATTTGATCATGCTCCAATAAACTGCTCTGTTCAACTCCTAAATCACACCCGTCTCTGCAATTTTCTGCATACAACATATGCCCATGCATGCTCTCTTTTATTATATTTCAGCTCTGAATTCCAAGGATATCAATTTTGTTTTTTCCATCATGGCAAATTCTTCTCTTCCAAACCTTTTTCCTCCTTAAGAAAGGCAGAATACTTCATATGAGCATTCCTGCCCCAATATTGGCTACGGTTATCATATCTTGTATCTAGGACTGGTGCATTGTGGGTAACATCAGAGTAGGCAGAGTAGGCAGCCAAAGTACTCCTTCAGCCGTGTGGCTTTAGGATTTATGTAATATGTTGCCTTCCTGGATGGAAGATGGTGTGTGCTAATGTAGAGTGGCTGATGACCTGAAAAGTGCAGTGTAGAAAGGTCATGCTAATCATGTATTCCCTGCTGCTACTAGTTTGCATTTTATGAGCTGTGGGGAGGAATTCACATTGACTCTAGCAGGGTACACCCAGCTCCACTCTGTGAGCTGGCTGGGAAGAAAACCTCAGTAATGGCTGCCCTGTTCAATACAACTAGGTTTATTTTCCGCATGGGTTGGCCAAAAAATGAAGCTAATTCCTTGTAGCCCACATCCCTAGCCTCACCCATCTTAGTCTCCACCTCATGATACTTGACTTGATTGCTTGTGGGACTAAGATAACCAATACTACTGAGTGCCTTCAATGTGTCAGAAATCATGGCAGGAGAACAATCTGAAAAACATTTTTTATTTATTACATGAGACAGAAATATGTGGTGATTTCATAAACCAGTCACTGGGTTTTATCCTGAAAAATGCACAGCTCATTCCAGAGCATGTCATGTCTCTTCAAGGACATGTCATCATGCTGATGTGACAATCAAATACTCCTGATAATATAATGCACACTCCCTAATGCAAGACAAGGTACATGCAGTCAACACTTGCTTGGCCGATTCATTTTTGATGTCAACTCTACTTCACTCAAGGGAAATTATGGTGAAATACCTGCATTAAATTATAATACCATGTACTTTTTATGATAAGGAAAATGAGATATTATAGTGTGCAGTCATGAATACTGATAAGCTTCAATAACTGGTCTCTAGGGTGGGCTAAAAATTGCTTTGTGTGATTCAGGCTGCATCACTTTCTCCTTTATGACATCAGAGGCCCTCATCACACAAAATTGTTCACATTACTTTGTGACATCAAAGACAATCCAATTTACTTATAAATATTCTTTAAAAAAAAATTATTTGCATCATCTCTTTTCATGAATGATTCTTCTTTGGTATTTCTATAGTATTCACACAATTAGTACCCTCCAAAAATTATGGTAGGTGTTGATAAATTAATCTTTTTTATGAGTTCATTCATCACTTAAAGGGAAACAGAAAGACATCTTCACCACTATATTAGTTGGTATGAAAACCAGCAATAATGAAAGGAAAAATATGAATTTCAGCTTGCTATACGCTGTATCAAGTAATTTGCCCGTGGCAGGCTAAAAGACTTTGTCCTTCTTCTTTGGCAAGATGTAATAATTGTGGGAGAAAAAAAATCTCAAGCATGCTGCTCGACTCCCATTCTAAATAGTTTCTATGCTTGGCAGGTTTGATATACGAGCCGTAGGGGAAGACTTATCAAGTCCCCAGAAGGTGTCTATGCTGTCAGTATTCTTTGTTTGTCTGTGTATCCACACTTCCCATGATCCTAATTAATGAAGACACTTTGTCTGTACAGTGATGACATTATCTGAGAAGAGAGAGAGAGAGAGAGAGAGAAGGGAAGGGGAGTGTATCCAGCTCCTAGCAACCTGCCTTCTTTAAACTCTGCATTCCACCATCGCCTAGGCTGGTAGGTAGGAACAGATGTGTCTCTGTACTTTGGTCAGGATAAAATGACATACATAAACATAGATGGGACTAAAGAGAGAGATGGATGATAAAGAAAGAAAAAATGAGCAGAGAGAGAGAGACAGATGCTTACCAAGTAAGCACTTTTAAAGTTTTACATGACCATGTACATTCAACTCAATATGTTGAACTTTGAAATAGAAAAGAAGAGAAGAACATGAAATATGAGGCAGAGGAAAATATCTGGAGAGAGAGAGAGAGAGAGAGGGGGGGGGGATGAAAGGGAGAGATGGAGAGAGAGAGAGAAAGACAGTGAAAGATGGACAGGAAATGAAAGATAGGTGTGTGAAGAGGGTTCTCCCTTTCGCCTCTGTTTGCCTTCCCCCTTGACACAAATCTACAAGCCCAAAGCATCCCAATCTAGATACCACCAGGAGGATCTAGTAAGATGCTTTCCACTCAACCTCCATCTTAGCTCTCTGATTCTAAACACAACAAGGACTCTTGTTCAGCCAAACAAGCCTCTCTATTTATCCATTCAAAGTATTGAGAAAATTTGTCTCTTTTTGTGAGAATGGAAAAATTATTCAACTAATGCATTATACTATACTACAAATGAATCCTTAAGCTTAAAGGTAATTCTCAGTGTGATCTTTAGTGATTGGTGACTGAACCACAAACAACAAACATGTCCTAGCTCACCCTTCTCTTTCTCCTACTACATCAAACTCTACTGCTGAGTGGATAGGACACAGGATATGTCTGCTAAAAACCAAATTACTCACTGGCCCATATACCCAGAGAATGACTCATACAAGCATGTCACTTTGTATGAAACCCTACATTCTAAACAATACTTTACTTAAAAGGACAGTTACATGACAAAGGAAATAAAGAAAGCTCTGATTTTTTTTTCTTTTCATTTTGACACTCAGTGTAATAGCAAACACTTTCCCTGAGCAACACTCCTCATAAAAGGTTTAAAGAGACTTGTACTGAGTTTGGTAGAAAAGACTGCTTTAAGCAAAGACTAATTTAACATGACATGCTAAATGTGTTAAATGTATGGCACAAAATGTCTCTTCTTGCAATCTTAATTTGAATCTTAGTACACAGTGACTCAAAGTGACAGTGAGCTCTGGAGAGTTAGCTGTATTTAGCTAAGTTATGGCAGACATAGTGAATATGAATTACCTGCCTTATACAATGAAAGTGACTATTATACTGGACATACAATGTGGATGATTGGCAACATAACTTGTAAAAACTACACAACTATGAGGACGTCTTACTTATAATGACCAGTGTTCATTCATGTTACCATGGGAATCTGACAAGGAATAGCTAAATGTTTGTGGATGAAAAAAGAGGATTGATACTGCCCAAAATACAAGATGAATTAAGAAATATAATACTATATTATTTAAACATTACGAGATTGGTTTGGAATGGATATTTTGTATGGAAAAGAAAATGAAATACAATTAAATTGAAATTCTACTTTCATCTATCTATATTTGCACTGAGCATAAAAAGTCATGATGCTTATTCTGTAAGATAACTGGCCATGAATCCCCCCCCCCCCTTTCCGACAAGCTGGTACATCGGCCCCTTTTCCAATCACTTTTTTACCTCCATCTCCACCCACTCTTGTTCCGGCTATGATAGGAGGTGGAATATTCAATAAGACAGCAGGACAGGAAACAAGATGTCACAGAAAAGCTTTTATTAAATTCTCTCTATATCTGTGTGTGTCTGTGCTGTGTGTACTCCAGTGTTCAAATGGCCGACTACAGTCCCACAAGTAATAACTGTGGAAGGATGCATGGACAGAGAGAATGAGACAGAGAGTCAGACTGAGAGAAAGATACAGAGGGAGAAAAAAAAAAGAAGAAGAAAAAGCCGTGCCTGTGTAAGCACACGGAAAAGCACCCTTTGGGGTGTAGCAGAGTGTATCATGATATGACGATGAATGCAATAAAACCTTCCTTGGAGCCAAACAGACCAGATTTAATCAGCTAACTTGAAACACTTTTTTTTCTTCTTAAACAAGTTCATAATGAAAACCAGGACAAATCCATCTACCTTTGTGATGGAGAATAGTCAGTAATAGGTATACTACTGGCCAGTATTTTTTTTTTTTTAAACTTGTACTTGAGATAAATACAATAAAATATGCTTTGTAGCACTGTTACAATATCTGAAAGCACAAAAATATGTAGTAATGATGCTGTCTGTATGGGTAACAATCACTGTCTATTGGAGCACACATCACACAAACCTGATAGAATGACATCATTGGTATATCCCAAGCCTTATGTGGAAGAATGAATAAAAGAATAGGATGTCACATTAGCTATCAGGCGGGTAGAAAACACCATGCATACAGTGACTCCTCTCACTGCTATCCACTTGCACTTAATTGGTCATTAGGGCACATAGGAAAAGATGGAGAGTTCTAAGCTTTCAGTGTGGGAGAATAAAACACCGCCCCCCTCAACCATACTCCATATGATGAATGCATTTCAGCAGGGAAACATTTGCAAAATTCAATGCATGAGAAAACACTTAACAGTGGGGCAAGAAAATTGATCAGCCCAGTGAGAAAGCTGCCTTTTACATACGCTTTGATTAGCATGTGATTAGCGGGAACCTCTGCAACACGAGTGATGGGACGGATAGATGAGAGAGAGAGACACGGCAGATCGGGGGGGGGGGGGGGGGAGTGAGAGAGCAACTTAGAATTAAGGGGGGGGGGAGTGAGAGAGCAACTTAGAATTAAGGGGGGGGGGTACAGAGGGGAGAGGAGGGGAGGGGATGGGAGGAAGATAGATGCATAGCTCATGAGTGAGTAGAACTACGGGAAAAGACAGCGATAGGAAGACAAGCCGGCAAAGAAACTAGAGAATCGCCCTCGAGTCTGGCTGGCAAATTTAAAGACATTATCAAACTGATTCAGCATGACATCTTTGATCAAAGACTAATCACAAATGCATAATTTGGCTGAGCAGCACAGACATAATTTCACCTCAGTTGCTTGCATTTTGGGGCGCCAATTTTTTTTGGCTCATTTTCATGGCAAAGTATAGCTGAGGGCTTGTAGTTGACAGAGTGATCCTAGAAATGTAGACCAGGGTAGTGTCGGAGCAATTATGCAAGAGAAAGAGAGAGACAGGGAAAAAAATGCTTGGTGTCTGTCCCCCCTCTCCAGTTGATGAAGAGGAAATGCTGCATAGTTAGCTTTAAAAAGAGACATACCATCTTCAGGAGAGAAGGAACATATGGACTCTACTCTAGTCCAAGTTAATGATTGATGATCTCACATGACAAAGGAGCTTTCAAAAATGATCACCTCAATTGAGAGTTTGATTAATTGATTGTGATATTCGTCAAAATATCTCTTTGGCAGCTGTAATTTTAGACTCTTATAGTCAGTTCATGAAGACAATTAACAACCTTTACTTTCTCACAAACGATGGATCAAGAAAATAATGCACATCTCAATCCACCCTAACAAATCTCTGCATAGACACCTTATTTGCATTTTTCATGTAATAATGTTGAGCAACAACCATGTACACTCTTAGCAGAAGTTCAGGTAACCATCTTGAGTGGTGTGTAAGAGAATAGAAATCAGTTAACAACTGGTCACAGTCTGCTGATCTGTGGACAGATTTCCATAGATGGAGAGTATTTACCAGAGAAAGTGACAGGAAAGATGACCAGGAGAGGGGTGGAGAGGTGAGGGTAGTTTGCTGTTCTGGTGCTTAGTATGACCAGTGGATGGAAGACAAGGACTTCTGTGTAGAGAATGAGTCTCTGTGGACCCTTAACACTACTCTTCAATTTGTCTTCTGATGGTTCTCCCCTCTCCCCTCCCCTTCTCCCCTCTCCCCTCCCCTTCTCCCCTCTCCCCTCCCCTTCTCCCCTCTCCCCTCCCCTTCTCTTATTCTCTAACATGTCGCAGTGCATGTGGCATGAAATGAGATGCCAACAGCCTAATGGGCTAGAAATCTGGCTCCTGAATGGCGGTTCCCTCTAACGGCATCAAGGCTCATGTGACAGCGCCCTCTTCCATCGTAGCCTTTGCCTTGCTGATCAGCAAGCCAGAAGGCATAGAGCGAGTTCTGCCTTAAACCCAGCTATCTCTTTCTCTTCTACTTCAATATATGACTCTAGCCACCTGTATCAGAAACCTTGCAGCCTGCATCTCTTCTACTACCATACACGACACTAGTCAGCCCAAACTGACTTGCATATTATGGAGATACTGAACCCTGTTGAAAAGGTCAGTTCGATTTGAAAAAGGTTATTCTTTATTCTTGGGGAGTACTCTCCTGGAATTGGTAAGATTCTATCCTTGCAAAAATCTCGTGTCCCGTGTTAAGAGCAAGATGGTTGTATGACCTATATCAAGTCTGTGAAAACAACAGCCTTTTGTTTCTCCATCAAATTTACATATCCACAGCTTCATTTCATTCCTGTCCAAAAAAGAAAGAAAAAAGAAAAAAAAAAGGACAGTCACTATTCAATGTGATAGTAACTAAAGATGCATCCATTTCCTATGATGAATCTGTAGTGGCCAGTGGCCAATTTACTCCAGCCTTGTGATTAGATATGAGAAAAAGAGTCATGTATTTACTCTCACTGGTACATGTTTGTGAATGTAGAATGTCATTACAGGTATGTAGCAAGCTGGCAAGCAATGCAAGTCCATGCTATCACTGAGACCAGATCTCAACATCAACTGTTATTGGTATCAGACCCAGAGAGTCTCTTTTCACATCTACATTAGATGAGTAGAATAGAAAAATCAACCGTAAAATGAAATGTAAAGATGAAGAGTATAATAATCTTAGCAAAACCTCAAGAACATTTGTTATGCTATTTCTGTTCATTCAATACATATATGAAACAAAAACACTGGCAATGACAAAATTCTTTCATCCTCAGACTTGATGCTGTGCCGAATAATCCCAAATTGAAGACAGTCTAGACTGTGGGGATTTATGTCATAAACACAAAATCTTTTCTAAACCCTTCTCAGAAAAATATTACTTGTATTGAGTGTGCAGGAGAAATGGATTTCAAAAGATATCTGCCTGTCTGTTTTCTTATAACCACTATAGCTATGTTCATATCTGGGTTAGATCACATGAAATAAAATCTCACACACTCCACATCATTCTGAGCAGGGAAACAGCTAGACAGACAGACAGACAGACAGACAGACAGAAAGACAAACAGATAAAGACGGACATGAGAAGACAGTAAAGAAAGATACATTCACACACACATAGACACACACACACCATTACATAAACAAAACTATGGAGGCACACGAACCCTCTACACAAGCCAGCACTGAATACACATGCACAAACATCGGACACGCCACGCCATCTTTCATCAACGATGAAGTGCGCTGTAAATTTATGGCCAGAATAAACATTGTGAGGATTGCTTTGGGCGGAGGAGAAAGTGTCAGCGAATAAATCTAGACTTTCTCCAATTGAATGCATGCACCGCCAGCTCGTCTTTCCCTTACTGCATGACTACACATACAGGTAGGAGATGTAATAAGTGACCATGTTACTGTCTGCTGGCAGTGATTTAGGCAGCAATCTTTTCTCTCTGTTGGTTAGAGTGAGAGCTCAGAGTCTTTCAAATTCATCTCTTCTTTTTCTCTTGACATCAATCTTGTCTGTAAACCATGCACTAGGATTCCACCTACTTTTGTAATAACAGAAGCTATGTTATTGAGAAATATTTTGTCAAAATTTAAGTTAGTGTAGGATGATTAAAAGAAAGGAATAAATTCATGTGATACTATTTATTGACCTTTCATGAAACAATTAGTCCTATTGAGATAATAAACTTTATTCAACTCCTGTGTATACAATTCAGTTACACAGCAATCTACGTTCCCATCAATAAGCATTTTCTGTTAATGTACCAACAGGCATGATGAGTGAAAGCAAAATTATGTCTCCCAGAAAATATCTTAACATCAATTAGTCACACAATTTGCCTTCCTTCATGTCATTTCATTGAATCATGTTGGAAATTTATTTTGAGCTAAAGTGCAATTTAGTGGGACCATCTGATTTATTTCTAAAAAATCTCAATGTATATACACAGATAATTTCACAAAATTAGAAGATCCAACATTATTCTGAGATTTTTGGCATCAATGACCCTTTCCAACTGACCAGAAATAGAATTTTTCCTTCCGATAAAATCTCCTGAATACAGGCATTAAGAGTGGAACACTTGGTTCTGCTTCTGATCTTGTGCAGTCAGACATTAGCTGCTTCATTAGGTAGCCATAAACCCTGGCTGCTTGTCCCCTGTCATTATCCCCCTCACTAGAGTCTAATAAGACTGTCAGTGGTAGTGTGCAAGAATCAGTCTGCTTTGTGCATGCAAGCGTGCTGCCTCTTCCATGGCCTCATCATCATAAGGAGAAAGCCAAAGCAAGACGCTGCGCGCTGTACCCAGTGGGAAGCCATCTTCCAGCTTCATCACGCCATGCCATCCACCCCCCCTCCTTTCTGTTTGCTATGTACTAAGTCTCTGCTCTATATCATGTATCTGCTCCATGGTAGGTGGTGGTGATTGGGGGGGGGGGGGGGTACCGGAGTGCTAGTAAGAGGTAGCTTCCACCAAACATTACAGCTAAGTGATGGAGAGTGGAAGATCGTGGAAGCCATTTTCCAGAAAGGTCAAATGATGTTATGTGAACTCTTGCAGTACCGACTCTGATAACGTCGCCTGCTCTTTTAAGTCTGGGATGGGAAACGACGACACAAGCTTCAAGAGCCAATGAGGGCGCACATAAATTGGTGACTGAATATTGCAAATGTATCTTTAAATGGCTTCGTAATTGCACCAGAAAACCAATTTCACATGCACAGATATAGATGTAACATTTCCCATTCCTGACATGAGACTTTGCAATTGAGATACCGGTACGCCATACCATGGGTGTGTATCTCTGCATCCACAGGGGGAAAAAAATTCTGTTTCAACTGTCTTTCTCTTTCTTTTTCTACCAAACATCTTATGATGAATCATGAGACAGAATTGACTCAGATCTAAGCACATTCTTACCTTCTGAATCTGTATGTCTGTAAGTGTGTACTTCATGGGTGCATACGTGTAGGTATGTGCGAGAGAGAAAGAGGGGGTATACATGCAAGTACAACTATATGTCATGAAAAACAATTCTCAGAGTGTATCTGCATTCATGGCTCTCTCTGTCAATATGTATGTTCTGTGGGTATGTACATAAGTGTTGATGCTCATGTTTTGTATGTTAGTAACCTAATGAGTACTATGTTTGTCTCTGTACACTGTATGGGCTGGTTTATTCATTTGTGTGTATGTGCCTGTATGTGTGTTTGTGTGTGTGTTTGTACCTAAGAGCGTGTGTTTTGAATTGTTCTATACCATCAAACCCTGAGTGTTGAGATCCTGCCTTTAATGGATTCACACAGCCACCTGCCAAGTCAAAACCCACATGGAGAGATGATACCATAGAACTCATGTGTTATGGAGTAACAAGCATTACACATGTTGGACTAGCGAGGGCGCCAGAACAGGCCAGGCACATATCACCTTTCACAGCACGAGGGAATAGGATGGAAATTCAATTTGAAAGAATGAAGGATGAAAATTGAATTAGAGGTAACAAGATTTAGCCATTTTTTACTATGATCATGACCCCCTTTGCATCAAGGGTCTATCCCTTACCTTTTTGGAATCAAAACTCTCGACTTTGAGCTTAGAAGAGTTAATGCTGGATGGATCGTTATGTGACACAGGGTGTCTCAACACGAATTAAGTACAAAAGTTGACCAGATTGACAAGATTAGCACTTTGGTAAAACCAGCAAGGAGGGATAGACTCATCTAATCTATAGAGAGTTAATATCATGCCATGACCTGGCCCAGAAAGAAGTGGCTACAGTTTAATGAGAACCAAAGTGAGGAAGGGGAGGAATGTACAATAAAAAGGAGGAGGAAGGAAAGGAAGAAGAGAAGAAGAAGGTAGGAAAGGGACTGCACTACAGATCATAATCAACCAAACACAAAGCAATATGAAGAAAAGTATGTTTGAAAATTAGTGGCAATTTTCAATGGGGGAAATATTTCTTGATATCAGGTTAGCTTACAAGCAGGAATATATGTATTTGTATACTAAAATGCATGGCTTAAAAATGATTACTAGTCAAGCAAGTCACTGAACAATGTCAGGAGGATTAATAGGACAAAATAAGTGCTGATGACATATTGTGCCAGGAAAAGAGATCCCTAAATTACATGTGGATATGATAAATGTATGGAACACAAAGGAGAATGAGAGGGAGAGAGAAGGAATGGCAGTAAGATGAGTGAGCAGAAAGAGGAAAAGGAGAGAAAGAAGGAAAACAAAGGACAGAGAGGAGAACAGGGGAAAGAGATGAGGAGAGAGAAAGAAGGAGAGAGAGAAGGAGAGAGAGAAGGAGGGACAGGGAAAGGGAGAGGCAGAGACTGAGTCAGGCAAAGTGCTGTCATGCCAAGCAGAACTAAATTTGACATTTGTTTCAGAAAATATTTGCGCCGTTTGTGTGAACGTTTCTTTTGTGTCCTGAAAGGCTGCACAAATTGGTATCATGCTCATCGATGCACGAGCTTTACAAGGGGCACTCACCAAGGGGGACAAGAAAAAGAAGCCAAAATGTTTTCAGTGTCTTCCCTTCTCTCTTTCCTATTCTTCCTTTGTTTGTCCCTCCTTCTATCTCTCTCATATCTGTATTCCTCAAAGCTATCCCTGTCACCACTGATCTCCTTCTCTCTACTGCAAAGCACTTTGACAGATGCATTAGGATTGAGAACGATAGGCTTTCACCACCATCATCGCCTCTAATGGATCTCGACATGTATTTTGCATAAATTTCAAAATTTGACCTTTCTGGTAGCTAGGACAGCCCCAAATGACGTGATATTTCTGTGTGTGTTTATGGTGGGCGGGAGGCAGAATGATGGTAGAGCAGTACTATGATGGAAACTGGTTTGGTTGTGAGCTCATTTCCATCCAAAGCATGGCTGGAGGGAACTTACAAGTCTTGTGGCTATGAGAGAGGATATCCTACCACAAAGACTTGCGTGGAACAAAAGGACCCTCCCCACACTCTGATCCTATCCTGAAAAGAAGGACCTGAAAAAAGTGTGAAAGTAACATTTACAAAGAAGAGTGAAAAAAAAAAAATCAGATATCATACATTCACTTCTGACAACACAAAAGATGGGATGTACACATTTAACTCGTTGATGACGAGTCCCAAGTATACTCGGGCAGGTATCTATGTGAAATGCGTGTTGTAGTAAAATCAGCTTGTCCTCAGCAGGTTAAAAAGACAGAAATACCCTCAAAGAGAATGAATATTGCCCACCACATAGCAGTGTGTAATCTTCACACATACGGCATCAAAGTTTTGTACAGAGTATCTCATGTTATAAACACCTATGAGGCCTCTTCAAATAAGCCTCTCAGCTTTTTATGGCTGAACCATTATGTTTTAATATTATGTATGAATGTGTTTTTATGGCTTTCAATTCAAATTTATATGAAAAAGGAACAAGATAAAGAGGCAGAGAAATCCATTCTTTTTGCCATGAATAATTCAAGGGTTTCCACAATGAATGCACTACGGAGATAACAACTGATTGTATCACCATGACACTAAGTTTTCTTACTACATCTCCAGAATCAACTTCAAGAATGATTTTATTTCTTTTGAAAAGTAAAGAAAATTGCAATAAAGATGTTAATGTTACTCAGACACAGAAACAAAAACACACTTATATACTCTTGTGGGTGTTGCTGATCACATGACACACCACCAAAAGCACACATTTATACATGGGAGCTGATTTTCTTTTGTTCTTCATTTTGATGTATTTTCTTCACCTCCCATTACACCAGCAATCAAGCCATAATGCTGTTTGATGAAAGGCATCCGGCCCTGTGTAGACCTCTTAATTAGCAACTTGCTGCTTTTTCTCAGTTGTCCATTTGTGTCTAACCCTAACCCTTTTCCATCACCCTGATGAGGGAGAAGCCCAAAGTGTTAACAGCCCCAACACTTGGCCTACAGTAGAAGGCAGCATGTCTCACCGCTATCCACACAGGGCCTGCCTAATGAAGGAATGGAGGCCTATATATCAATACATTATCTTGATGGATAGCATGCCAACAACCCATCCTCAATCCATCTAAATGCACTTGATCAGAGCAAAGAGTCCATTACTTGATTTGGCCTCTGCCAACTCAACTCAAATTTGCCCTACAAGGAAAACCTAAACAATTCAAAAAACAAACAAATACACACATGCACACATATGTACAAAACTTGGAATGAAGTATAAAACAAATGTAGACTCACAGCTCAATCAATTAGCCAAAATTATGAAAAATGTCTTACATGAGAGTGACTATCATTGGCAAAGTCTTCATCACATAATATCAAACTTCCTACTGACTGTGTGAAGTCAAATTAAGTCAACAAAAAATTTGATACCCACCCATTGGTGAGCTTTCAAACACCTGTACTTTATAAGTCTGCTATGACCTATGTAAGTGATCAATACAAAAAAAGCTATGTTATATTGGCTTCCGGGTTTCATACGACCAACAGTTATATGTTTTATAGGGTTTATCATACATGATGTATCCATTTTGAGAATTTCACTTGTACAATTTTGTCATCAATGACTAATGCTAAAAAGCCTTAAAAAAGACAAAAATGGTCACAGAGAAGTTGCAAGATTCATCTACTTAGCAGACTTAATTTGAGTTCATTTACTTGTCTCTGGTGTTTAATCTCAGAGTTCTCCTCCTTTTCCCTGGGTGCACACAAGCTTTGCCATAGGGGTAATTTGATGGAAATTAACCAATCTGCAGGGTAACTGCGAACCATATCAGCTGCTATGCGCCCCGGTATTTAAAAACTAGGGCTAGCAAAGATTTTGATGGATTTGTAATTAAAGTAGATGTACTGCAAGGCGTCCCGCCAACCACCATGAGGCCAGCAACCATGAGGCCAGCCGTTCCCATCAATGCTTACCTCCCTCCCTTGGATTAGAGGGGTAAATTAACCAAATTGGCTTGGGACATGTTAATCAACATATTATTGCTTTCTGGACTAAGAGAGAGAAGAAAAGAAGAGAGAATGAAAGAGAGAGAGAGAGAGGATAGAAGATAGTAAAACAACATACTTCATGACACAAATTAAAGTTTGATATATTTCAGACAGCTAAGAAGAGGAATGAAAAATCAGAATGGTAAAGACAAATCTGAATTAAGTACAGAACAAGCAATACAGAAAAACATATATAATGGGATTCTGTTAGTAGGTAGGAAACTATGTGATGAATGGGCATCTATTGGAAGATTCAATAAAGCTACTTAACTATTAATACAAAATGCATGGTAGTCCCTGATATGTAAACAGAACAACTTCAACAAGGAATGAACTAAAAAGGAAAGGAAAGATGGGGAGAACAGACAAAAGCATGAAGGATATCTTTAGTATCTTAATCAAGACAATGGACATGGCAAAAACACTTTTAATGGAAATATCATTTATATTTAAAGATATTACAAATCAATTCCATTCATTAATGTTAACACATTTTATAACGGAGAACAATAATGATGATGAGTATCATAATAATCAATAATCAACCACTTATTTTCCATCCATGCAGAGGTAAAAATGCAATTATGAAAAATGTTGTAATGCAATCATTAGGGATAGCTATAAAAGTTTATGTGAATATTTTTCTTAATAGCAGAAAGAAAAATCCCCATTATCATTATTCTTGTTTGTAAATTTGTACACACACTGAACATGTCTTATCACTAAAACCCAGTAAAAGCTTAAGACACTGTGACCTCAAACCAGCAACATGCACACATACACACATCAAAGTCCCAAGAAGGATGAAGCAAATAACAAGTTTTAGCAGCATATTGTTTGTATCCATGGAAACATGGAAACCCTTCAAACAAGGTCAGTCAGGATCCTGTGTCTAGGCATTCATCAGGATTGTATCTTGGCAACACGATGATCAATTCATTTTCCTCCCCTTCATCTTCCCTCTGTTCATACTCTCAGCAGCAGGGGATAAACAATTCGGCAATGAGCAGCGGCAAGCTGTGTATCAGAATATATCAACCAATGAAATTGCCTGGCAAGGTCACATGGTTTTCCATTTCATTACTCATCAGTCACTGTCGCAGGTGGTGAAACAAGTCTCCCTTCGTTTAATCTAGCAATGCACTCTTGAGCATCCAAACTTAGTGCTTTGTGAGGTCATTGAACAGTCTATTCTTTGAATTGATCCTCTCTCAGCTTGTTGATTTGAAATGGGACATAGACTTAACTTGATGAGAGTCAGGTAGAATACAAGTATTGACGACAGGTTCTGACTTGTGATATATAGTAAGTGACATACTCGGTTGGAATCAAAGTGTCTACTATCACTCACTTATTTAACTCCTTCTACTTTACAGCTTACACAAATAACTGTCCATTTCTAAAACATCTGTCTTAACAGTTTACCAGTCTTGTGTGACAAGACACAGTCAGCAGTAAACACTTGATTCAATTTATAGGCTGATTCATCAGGCTGTTCTATGTCACTTTCACATTTGAGCAAAATGTCAATATTTTGATTTAAAGACAGTTCTGATACTGCTTTAGTACAATCTACCATGATTCTGTAGCAGTGACCTCATTACTCTTACAGCAGCACAGTGGCTACATCAGAACACATCAATTCAGGACAAACAGGTTATTGCAGCAAAACACTGGAATATTGTCAACCTTTACCACGTTTAGTCCATATAGCATTATTATGCTCACAGGAAGTGCAATATTCTAAAACTATTTCATATGGCTATCAAGCATGGGGAGTGACTCCTCGACATACACAAGCATGTGGCAAAACATGAGGATATTTTTTGAACATGTGTAATTCAGAAACACCAAATTTCTACTATCATGTGGCTAGAAAAACAGCAGAAAATGTTGGTACCTTCACTGTATGACTGATTGCCTTCATAACTTTCACACTGAGATACATTCTCATGTTAAATGTTGCAGCTTGCAGCTTATCTCATGCAATATGCTGTGTTACAGGTTGTGCAAATAGGACTGCCACTACACAGAATTCTCCATCACGACTTGAATAAAAAAAGGAAAAAGAATATCAACTCCCTCCAAGGAATCAACAGTGCAGTTCTCCATGAAATAGGAGAAGAAATCTACCCTCTCAATTCTAAATTCAATGGTCACCTTCTAGAGACACACAGCACATACATCACAATGTTTTCTGCTCTTGTTTGCACACACACACACATACACACACACACACACTCAATGAAAAAAAAACACCAATGTGCATGGTGTCACATTACTATGTGTGGTTCCTGCCTCACGGGTAATTTTCAGTGCAAAAAAACATAACAAAGAGGTGGCCCCACTCCGGAAAGAAATTAGATTGGCAGAGAGACAGAGCGGGAGAAAAGGGAAGAGAGAGAGCAGGGATGGATGTGGCAGTGTTTGGTTTGAAAAGGTCCTCTGAAAGGGAAACAAACAGAATTGACACAAGTTACGAAGTTTCTCCTTCTTCTCTATTCAGCAAAGTGATCATAACATGAAATGTGGCAAAAGTGAAGAAAAAGGGAGAAGGGTTTTTTTTTTTCCTACTTCTCCTGGTAAGGATGATATTCAGAAAGGAGTTTATCTTCAGATTGTGGTTGCTATAGTGAGCCCAACTCAGTGTCTCACAATTACCTGTATCAGAAAACCTGTCTACGAGCAAAAACTGGTATTTTTCCTGATGCTTTGAATTTCATTTCATACAGTACATTATTCACCAGTTATACTTTGAGAAGATTTATTTTTACTTCAGAACCACACACTTTTACTTTAAGAAACAAACATTCATGAAGATAGTATGATGAAAATGAAATCATGCTTGATCAAGTTTCTACAATGAAAGGATTAAACAGACTGAGTATGAAGAGAATACAGGAGGAGGGGTCGATTTATCAATACTAGATTGCTTTCTCCTTGTGTATGATTCCTTGTAGTGTGTGCAGGCAAAGATCAGTGCAGAATCTTATGAAGATAGCGACATAGCGTGCTAGAAGAACATTTGACTCCTGACCACTCTCACAAAAATCAAACAGGTTGTTTGTCCGAGAAAGTTCTTTTTCCCATGATATCAGCCATAGAAGGTACAGCTGCAAGCATCCAAGTGGCCAACTTCTATATTTGAAGCTACCTTACCTTCGTTGTCACTCATTTGCTGCATCTTGCTGTCTCCCATGCTCATCGCTTCAGCCATCTTGCTTTTCCTCCTCAATTCGTCGCAGTGGTCGTGTGGATGTGATGCCGCGTACGGGCAGCGAGGGTTAGCGTTCTTCCACCAAGCTCTACGTGCTTGCTCTTCCTCTCACGGATCTGGTTTCCTCCCGTTTCCCCTCGCAATTTTTTTTTTCCTCCTCCTCCTCCGCTCTTCAGATGAGGCTGTAAATCCAGCCGAAGATCAGTGGCAGACTGACGAGTGATGGGTGAGAGGCGGTTATTTATGCACAGCGCCCTCGACCAATCAGATGCGGCAAAGCAGGTGGGCACCTGGAATAACAAATGAGGCCATTAAGTGATGGTACTTGTTAGGGTGGAGGGCAGCACCTGATTAGCAATTCAAATAAGCCTCCTCAGTATGGATGCTAAAAAATGCTGCCTTTTTCACTCATTCAAACACACACACAGGCACAGACACAGACACACACACTAATGGATACACATCTCTTTGTACACACTGCGCGTTACTGAAGGTACACCCGGCTTCACACATTGTACTCTGTATGCCTGCAAGAGCGTGTGTGTGTGAGCATAATAAATGCAGAGAGGGGTGGGGGCTATGGCGTTCCTGCATTGATCACCAGATACACACAGTTGAAAGGAGATGCAGAAAATGAAAAAAAAAATTGTCCATGCAGTGTAGATGTAAAACCTGGGCCATGGGACTGCAATATTGGGCTTGTCATTACAATAATGGCCCAGCAAGGATGCAATGAGAAGACCAAACATTGTAATAAGGGGCTCCAAACAATACGCATGGCTGTGTGCGACCAGCCATGGCTTTATTTGCTCTTAATAACTGGTCTGCAGCTTGCCTTGCATATGAACTGTTTTCTGAGCTGACTCCCTTCCCTATAGACTCCCACTACAATAGGGCCTGGGTGTGTGATCGTAGGCACGCGACACACTGGCCAGCCAACCACTGCCCATTCATATGGAAATTTGCGAGGCTCGTGGGTATATGCCCACTTGTTTGTGTGTTGACTGGCAAAAGAGGTGGAGTACTGGGTGGCTAGCGATCTGAGACTGAAAGCCAGGCTCATAGGAGCTGCCTTTAGTGGGGAAAAGGACAAGGAAAGAACTATTACACAAACATATGGATAGAGAGAGAGAGAGAGAGAAAGAGATATAGCAACATAACAGTAGATAAGAGAGATAGGGATATACTGCACAAGCAAACATCAGGGAGGGAGAGAGAGGGAGAGAGAGAGGGAGAGATGGGATAGTGAGAGAGGACTTGAGACATTTTGCATCGAATCACACAGTTAGCTGGCACGCCACTGCTGAAGGATGGCTTAATCTGACAATTTGACTTTCATTCCTGCTCAATATTTTACGCTTTTTGACACTTTCGCACGGGACTGCCCTTCTACAGAACGGAGAAATTGCATGTGACGTCAAGCTACAAGCAATATGGAAGCACAGAGATGCCAGTTTAAAGGTCCATAGTACCATACAAAAGAAGTCATAATGTGAAGCTATGAATAGTTTTAGACACTGTTTGGAAGTCAACAATACTGACATCAGCAATGCAATATTTGTACACCAAATGCACTCTCTATTCAAAGGGGGATTTCAATGGTTAGTTTTATTCATGTTTGACCTTTGAAGTCATACTAAAATATCTTTACTTTGCACTGCACTACAGCTTTCTTAAAATATTTTTCCTCCTCAATTTGCTGCTATTTTCTTACCTATCTGTCCTTTCATACTAAAGACACTAGACAGGTAGGTAGTGCTTTTGGCAGTACTTTCCTCTACTATAAAAAAAAACAAACAAAACTACCCAAACAAACAAACACATATATACAAAAGTATTGATGGACTTCACAACCAGTGAGGAATGTTTGTTAATAGAATAGATGGTGGGAATTTCAAAAATATTCCCGCTATGATGACATCTGTATCTACTTGATCAATAGTGGTAAAACGCATCTCCCACCATTGCAAGGAAGTTAATCATAAACTGGAAACAGGAACCACAGTTAACATGTGAGAGAGGTTCATGGACTTTTCTCTCTTTTTTTTATTTATTTATTTTTTTTGATGGACAGTATAAGCATGTTAATTCCTTAGACTGTAACAACTAGATAGCAGTCAAACACTTTGCAATCCTGGGGAATACATTATAAATGATGATTTAATTCAATCTTGACTTGTGCAGTCACAAATCACTCGGATTTATTTACTTCATAAAATATTTGATAGAGAGATAAGAAGAGAATATACAAATCTAGCCACATTTACGTTACCATGGGGACTGTACAGCCAAATAAAGCAAGGCAAAGAATACATACACCAATAAGTTGGGATGAAAATACTGAAAATTAATGAACTTGATTAGCAATATATAATGTAATCCCTGGTTTAAGTGACTAAATCAATTGACTAGTTTAGTCATCCCTTCTAACATGTAATTGATCAGTGTGCAACTCACTGAGGTAATCGTATATAGTAATCACTATGGATATATAGAAGTATTTTTTCCCTGACATATGACCACAGAGTAAAATCATGACACACACACAAAACAATCACATCACTAACGGAAAAGCTGATGTGTGTGCTGCCCCCCCCCCCCCCCCCAAAAAAAAAGAAAAGAAAAGAAGAATGAATTGGAGGGGGAATTCCATTCAAAGTCATGCCTGGAAAGAGAAAGAGAGAGAGAGATAACAAGTGTCAAGATATGGTGGAGGGAAGGAGATGAAATGAAAAAGGGAGGAGAGTGGGGAAAAAAAAACTTACAAAGATTGGTTAAAGATTTTAATATGCACTGAGCAGCAAGGCCTTGGTTTGCAATATTGGTCTGTGGCCTTGCTATTTCAGTTTGCTCTCTCTCGTTTCTTTGCTCCCTGACTGCCCTCTCAACCCCAATCTCCACAGATATCTGATGATGAGTTTGCAGAAAAGACATGACTGGCACAGTCAATTCCAAAACTTGGTTTCTTGTTGCAATGATAGCCATTTGCTAGGATACATGGGCTGTATACACTGTGAAACCAAAGTTATGAATATTTGATATCGATGGCTCAGAAATGGAATATGTTTGCATTGTGATGGTGTTTTAATAGAGGTTACAGAGATTTGAAAGATATGTACAATGATGAATCACTGGGTGTCAACTATCCCTTCTCATGTTCAATCAGGATGACGAATAACATAACTGCTTTATCATCTCCAAGAAGAGACATTTCATTCAACTGCCTCGAACTTCTTATTGCAGGCCTTAGATAAAGTAAACTATATAAAGATTTGAAGAGATATACTTAAGTGATGACTGATAGTTTTCAAGCTGTTAGTAATGATCTCATTAGCTAGTGTGGTGAAATGTAAGATGTAGAACAGTGTCTACATCATTCTATTGTGTATTTGACATGTCCCCTGTCTTGAAATGCAAAAGAGTGCATGTATATCCATACAAACATATATCTCTAAAGCATCTTGACAACTTATCATTTGTTATCACAAATCTGAAGGTTAAAAGATTTAAAAGCAAATCTATATGAAAAAAAAAACATTAGAAAAATAGTAGAGATCATGTATGTTTGATATGAGAAGACCTCTAAGTTACATTGACTGCATTGCAAAGGATATTGGACATAATGTCACACACATTCAAGCACCAATGTCGGACAGAGATACGCGACATAACATTACGGACTCCATCTGCATCATCCAACTAGTGGTGTGTACATGACTTCGAGTAAAATGCCTTCCTGTGACATCAGGGTCCGTCTCAAGAAACCACAATCTGAAGAAAGTTAAACAGCTAACAGGTGAGTACTTCCTGACCTCAAATCCAACACCACATTTACCCCTATTCAATGTCTTGACAATCTTTTCCCACCAGCCTGATTCTTCTTTCCCTCTACAAATAGGACGGCTAACCTGGAAACAAGTTTGATTGATTATCTGTGCTATCCCCATAGTCTGTACTCTCCAGAACTCTCACTAACCTGTGTATCACAACCCCAGCATCACTGACACTCTGATACTCCTCACAGGGAATCAAGATGTCTGAACATATTTCAAATTTGTTACAAGAAACTGCAAATCAAAAGAGGCCAGCCACAAAAAAAAGGGAGGAAAAGAAATAAAAAGAGATAGACAGAAAGGGAGAGTTGTGTAATTGTCATCTTTCATGCCTTTGCCTTTTCCCCACCTCCCCAATCTTTACATCTCTCCTTTTCCTCATCAGTCTGTCTGTCTGTCAGTTTGTCTGTCTGTTTTTTCTCCCTTTCTCTGTTTCCTCAATGTCTCTCTACTTCTCCCATCTCCTTGTTTCCTTGGATATGATATAAAATAACATTAGAGTGAGTTGGTGAATGGGCTTAGAGTGGACCCTTGACTACCTTTCAAACTGAAGGACATTTCAGCATTATTTACTGCTAGATGTGCTTTTCTCCATTTGCTGCAAACATAGCAGAAATGCATGATGAAAGGTTATCATATCGTCTGCTGAGAATGAGAAGGGCGTTAAGTTGTCTCGAACACTATGGGTTTTGAGACAACTTAACGCCCTTATCATTCTCAACCGACGATATTGAGACCCTACTTAAGTGAAATCTCGGTATGAACCATGGTATACATTATGGCAAATGAAGACACATCGAAAGCTGAGCAATTCACAATAAAGCACAAATACTTGAGTCAGCCTATTAAAGCCAACTTGAAAATTATATGTCTGTTTTTAACCATATATCCTCATATATACAGGATGAGCACTTTACAAGACATTTTACTATACACTTTATGCTTCCAAGTGCTCCTAATCTTTCATAATAGAAAGCCTGCTTTCATACAAATATGGACACATTTCAGATGCATTGTTTAATGTAATTTTTAACTGTTGCATGCATAAAGTGGACTACAATATCCAAGGCTATAATGGGTTCACAGTAATCAGTTTCATTTTCACAAGAGTACATTAATGTGCAAGCATATAAAAAGGCATGCATATATTCAAGGAGATACCAGATTCCAAATAATGAACCTTGATATTTCACATGTTAACTTCTGTTGCGCACAATATTGCATTTTTTTCACAGTCAAGATTGAATTAGAGAATGCAAAACATAATTCTCAAATTTTGCTGGAATTTGGTAGGTTTAATGCCAAGGTGAAAGAGAGAAAAGACTATTTTGATATATTATTATTTTTCAATTATCCACAAATGCCTAATACATATAAATAAAGCTATGTACATACCTGTCACTCTGGTCTTAAACAGCCAAACCTTATGTGAATTCAGCCATTTTGGGTTTATTCTTAAATTCTTCCTCAGAAATCTTAAGGGTACAGTGAAACCCCGATATAATGAGATTCGGTTATAACGAAGAACCGCTTATAACGAGGCGATCGCGTCGGTCCCATTATCCTTTGCATGTAAACCTATGGCAGAACGAATTGGTTATAACGAGTTCGGTTATAACGAGATTCCGGTTATAACAAGGACATTTTCAGTGCATCATGATGAAGCAAAACATAACCAATTTGATCGGATACAACAAGGTTCCATTTCTTGACCTGCTGTTTTCAAACACGTGATGAACGAAACATTGAAAAACGAATTCACGCTATCCCCGTTTTACAGAGTCTGTGCGGAATGTAGTAACACACTGCACAGGTGCCCGTCCCGTCTCGATCTCTGCATGTACTATGTGAAGCGGGAAGACTCTAAAACAAACATTCCCGCCGTTATCCTTCTTTACCGCCCATTATCAGTGATGAATAACCGAGTACCGTTCCTTCCATGTTTCTTCTAAACCACATAACATAATCATAATCATTCCATTTTCTTTTTTGCGAGGTTCCATTTCTTGACTTGCTGCTTTCAAACATGCAACAAACGAAACATTGAAAACCAAATTCACGCTATCCGTGTCTCTTTCCCATTTTGCAGAGCAGTTTGTGTTTTCTTTTAAACCATGCGATAAGACACAGAAATACCTTCCGATGTTCCGACTAAGTTATTGAATAAAATCATTCGATTTTCTTTTTGGCGAGATACGCGTGCATGATATTAGGTCAGACCACACCTCAACGAGAGAAAAAAAAATACAACGCATTCAAAATCTTTTCATGTAGCGACAATCGTGGCCAAAATGGACAATAGTATCGGAATGTGCGTGCAACTCATCATTATATCCTTTCCATTTTTAGCTCCGACTTCCAGTCGTTTTGCTGGCTAGTTAATAATTATGAGTGTATATGATTAAAGCTGAAATAATTAATGAAATCACAGCAATCCCGGCGGATGACAGTAGCGTAAAAATAGTTGAATAATGCATGTTAATCTACTTGAGTCCGTGTTTAGAAAAAGAAACAAATGCATTTAACAGTTTGAATAGATCTGGGATTGTTCACTGTCATGTAACAAATGGTAATATGAATATGAGTGTGTATGACTAAAGCCGAAATAATTAATGAAATCATAGTGATCCCGCCGGATGACAGTAGCGTAAAAATAGTTGAATAACGCATGTTAATCTACTGAAGTCGGTGTTTAGAAAAAGAAACAAACGCATTTAACAGTTTGAATAGATCTGGGATTGTTCACTGTCATGTAACAAATGATAATATAAATATGAGTGTGTATGATTAAAGCCGAAATAATTAATGAAATCATCGCGATCCCGCCGGGTGACGACAGCGTAAAAATAGTTGAATAGTGCATGTTAATCTGCCTAATTGAGTTGGTGTTCAGAAAAAGAAACAAACGCATTTAACAGTTTGAATAGATCTGGGTTTGTTCATTATCATTTAACACTGCATTTCACAATGAAGATTTTTCTTTTTTTCAGAATGGTCTATGAAGTACAGATTTGCGTAAAAAGGATCACAACCTTCCAAATTCAATCCTGTCGCATATTTTTCAAGAACGGGTGTACAAAACGTAAAGAGATTTTCGGAAGAAAATAGAGAACGCATTTTTTTTAAATCCCTTCGGGCGCAACAATGATACATTGCATAGGATTACAGCTGAAATGATTCATGAAATTATCGCATTCCCGCAGGGCACCAACAGTGTAACATATACCTCACAAGTTACGATAAACAATGCATGTATGTTACTTTATTTGCGCTGGTGTTTTAATAGAAAAACTTCCCAAATGCATTTTATACAATATGATTTTGGTCATTGTCATTTTACAATGTACACTGTATTTCACAAATGAAAAAATATTCTTTCAGAATGGTTCGATATAAGAGGAAGAGATAAGTGTAGAAAGAATCACGAATATGATCCTGCCGAGTAGATCTACTTCTTAAGAACATAATGTGCAACTATTATGTGAAGAGATCTTTGGAAGAAAAATAAAGAATTAACGCATTTCAACCCCTACTTTTTTTTGTCTTTTTTATGTATCAATTCACAAATAATTTCCCTTTATTGTCTCAATAATAACGATCCATAATTGTGTAAAAACAATTCAAAGGATGTTCTTAAGTTTGATTGACAGGTATATGATGTCATGCTTATGTTTTTCTTTGATTTTAATGCGTACGGTTATAACGAGGTAATATCGCCGGTCCCACGGACCTCGTTATAACGGGGTTTCACTGTATAAACAGTGCTCTTTGAATCATTGGCCAAATTTCTCTCACACAATATGCTACTTGATTGTACAGAACTCTAGTTTTTATGACATTTTAAACAAGAAGACCTATTCACAGAGGAATGATTCAAAAGACTAAGAAAAATGCGTCTGTAAGCAGTGTGCTGTGATTTACAACGATTCCATCAGTATCATCTGTCTTTAATGTCACATGTAGAGAACATGAAGATTGACTGCTATCAGTTCACTGGATGCAAGTAGGGATGGAGAATACAGCTTGAGGTCTGGAAATGTCACATATGTCTTTCAAGAATACTGGAAATAGCTACATTCAGCATTTTGCCACTTACTTCTTGATAGTGAATTGTTAGTAGAGATCTGTGAAGTTCTAAATAATCAGGCTCCATCTTCAACATGAAATCACATTTCAATTTTTAAAGGCACAGTAGCTGTTTTCTTTGCTTTTTTAATTGACCCCTATGTCTATACTAAAAGGCCATTCAAAGGCATTCTTCCACCGATGTCTCCTAGCACGGGTCCTTTGCTCTTATTACCAATGTACAAAAAGAGAGAAAAGGTCGTTTGCTACCCTTTGGCTTTTCCTCCATCGAGCACACCATCAAATGATGTAGGCACTCCTTTGTTTAGCACATTGATTCTCTCTGTGTTTCAGAAAAAAGTCAAATGGTTCTATTCACTTGCAGAGTCACTGCATTTGTACCACATGCATTATTAAAGACATCTGTGAGAATCAATTCTTTGTGTAGAGGCCAAAGGCAGAGCAGTGGATGAATTGGCAAAATGCAGTCCCATCTAGTGCCACATCACTTGCTGGGATTGGGGGCATTGTTACCATGTGCAACCTCCTCAGTGTTTTCGTTTTAAAGGTTTAAAGTGGGCATGAATTCAAGAGAACAGTAAAATAATCAATATTTCATAAAGTACTGGACAATGCTCTCACTGCATATAGAAACAAATATATTATGTTAGAAATCTAAAAAAAAAACAACTTAATGGCAACTTGATTGTATTAAACAAGCACACAAACAAAATCTTAAAAGGCCTCTTTGTTTCAGACATATTTCTCTAGGCCGTGACCAGGGTGACTAGGGAGAAAGAGATTTGTCCAGGTAAAGCTGCAATCCTGATTTAAAGAGGTCACAAAATGAATAATCCAAACATCATAAAGAATTTAATACCCTAAAAAAATATAATTTGTAGCAGAGTTAATATTGGATGTCAGGCAAAGGTCCTTATTACCTATGATGTTTTCTCATTCTAAACCCATAGGCTTCTGCAATATGCCTTCTAAATTTCTGTAAAATCTCTGTGAAAACAAAAGGAACACTCTACATGTTTATTAATGGCTGATGTGCTAGCATCAATCAATACTTTGCTTATCTATACTACTCCCATACCTGATTTTGGATAATACTTCATACAGCATTTTACTTTACCTTTTGTGCTCTGTGTGGAATATTGATTGTTAGTGACTTTATGAGTGATATCTTGATTCATATGCTAAAAAGAAACCAAATTAAAGGGACCATATAGTTTTGGTTGAGACCTAACATCAGGTTTCTATTTTTTTTTTGTGAGATATTGAGAAATCTCTTATGAAATATGAAAGAGCATGCAATTCCAAGAGGGATTCAACAATTATATTGACCAAAATTGGTTTTGAAATGGCTGAGATATCCAAAGCAGAGCAATCCAAATAAAAGGTGGGACCCACCTTTACCAGGATTGCTTTGTTTTACTTTGTGTTTTAATGTCTTAGCCATTCCAAAACCGATTTTCATCTAATAAACTTCGAATTCCTCTTAGAATGGTATGCCCTGTATCATTTCATAAGTGGTTTCTTGGTGTCTCACAAAAAGTTATAAGGCCAATCCCCATAAAGTTATAAGCCCAATCCCCATCTCCACCAATACTATACCATCCCTTTAAATCCTGCCATTGCATGTGCAAAACAATAGGAGTATTTGTCTGAATGGCTGATACAGAATGCATAAAGTACACCCACACAATCACCTACACAGCCATTAAACAAACTGTTAACTTTCGCCTAAAATCTCAAGCTAAGGATATGCCCTGGCCAACAAAACAGTCAACAAGTGCTACATCATTGAAAACACTTGATCATCCTATCATGAAAAAATTAGAGTGAGTCCTTTCTTTCAGGGAAATGCACACGACAATCAAACATTTTTCATCCTAAACTGCCCACTAATTTCAGTCGATTTGTGACAGTGAGTCATCCATATCTGTATTGTCTTCGCATCTACATCTCATTATGTCAGGAAAATTGTGTCCCAATACTAACTATCTGGGGTACATAAACAATAACTTGTAAAGTCCTGTGGTTTGTGACACACTGATGCAATCAAACTGGAGTATGAAATGAGGTTAGGACATTCATAGGAATGAAGATGGAGCAATGATTAAGTGGGGCATACACATTGAGGGAAAAAGGACTACAGGAAGGTGCTGTAGAGTGCAGCTACTAAACATGTTGCTCTTGAAGTGCTCCTGTTTGTAAGTAGTTTAGCAATGGTGCAGAAATAACTCAATTTGGGGAAACTAGTTGTTTACCACACAAACAAACTAAACTGGCATGTGCCATGGAAAAGAAATAGAGACAGATGCACAGACAGAAACAGAGATCGGGATATAGAAGCAAGAATGTGGGATGGAAAATGATTGAAAAATGCAATATTTTGCTCCTGTTGCTGTTGAAGAAATGTTGAATGTCAAGAAAGAGAAATGACCACTAAAGAGAAGAGCACACCCTGGTGAAGGTTTGAATATTTCCTGTATGTTTGCTTTCTCCTCAATGATGGAGTGACTATCAATTTAAGCTCATCTTATTACGTGGAATTACGCAGACGTTATTTAAGTTGATGGTATTTGTTGAATT
This sequence comes from Diadema setosum, assembly GCF_964275005.1. Classification (NCBI taxonomy): domain Eukaryota; kingdom Metazoa; phylum Echinodermata; class Echinoidea; order Diadematoida; family Diadematidae; genus Diadema; species Diadema setosum. Next base: position 42,065,776 of record NC_092691.1, read on the forward strand.
TTATGGCGGTACATCTTACTTGGTATTTGCATGCAACCCTTGAAAGTTTCTACCAACCTATATAGAGTGGGCGGCAGAATGAATAGACAGAGTGTCTCAATGCTGTTGATATTTTGACATTCATCCAGTGTAAAGGCATCTCTTCCTATCCATGTCATCATGATCATATTCTTCCATCTTTAGAAGGAAAACAGCTTTTGAATAGACTTCCTTACTCCTGATGCAAGCAATTCCACTTGTGGATTTAATCTTATACCATATTTTCAACTAAACAGCAAGATATTTCATGATCCTTGATGTTTACAAGTTGATGATATTTTGCTCACTTCAACACAAAGCAGCTAAATTCCTAAATGGGAACTGGTCTAAAAGATGAACGTCACTATTTCTGGAATGGTCATACAATAGCCTTTCATACCTTATAATCTTTTACTCCGCTAATGGCAGTCGAAGGTGGGTTTATAAATCGTCACAAAATGAAAAAAAAAAAAATCTAAGAATGCATCTGGCATTGGCAGCCTACAAATGGATTACAGTATATCTCATACTGTGTAAACAACCGACAAAAAGGATTCATGAGAGAACTTCAAAATGTAAATTGTCCAGCTTTAGGCATATGTGGTTTCCTGTTCATATCCAACTTATCTCATACCATGACATCGTGTTTGTTTGTTTGCCATTTTTTAGGGGGGGGGGGGGTTGCCAGAAGAAACAAAGTTCATAAGAAGAAACACACTCTTGTGGCACTAAAATAGCTCACCTTCAATTTGTCTACGTGGAAGAAATAGTATAATCCGCTACATTCACTTGAGTGTCAATAACAAGGAATATAATAAAACTTGCAGACAATATAATCAAATCTAAAATAAGACAAAAACATGAGAGGCTTCAGAAAGACAGGCAGATTCCTCTACCACGTCCAAGACTGCTCTTTACAATTCTCTATTCTGTACATCCTTTAGTCAGACTGCCGATGAGGAGTCTGGAGTTAAAACAGCTGACAAGTTAGATTTTCAGCCACTACTCATGAGAGCGCAGTGGGTCCAGTATGTCTGTGATATTTGAGAATCTCAAAGGGAGTAGGGTATTATAACACTCAAGAGGCTATGTTGTTAGTTTTGTCTACATCCAGGAAGACTCCCCCAAGGGGAATGAGTGATAAGTGCTATAAGCATGGCCTTGAGAAACATTAAGACAGGTGAGTGGAGAGAAAACAATGAATGGGGGATACATAGCTCAGGTAGTGAGTGTGGGCATTCTCTCCATCCAACACATTTCTATGGTCTGAGAGACATGTCACAGCTCTCATCCTTGTACAGTAGGTTACATTGATGATAAAAACACTGTGATATCTTAAAATCTTATAAGTGTTCTTGTTACGGTTCTCAGTCATTAAGTTAGTGTTTGACATTATAAATATTCACCAAAGTCTTGAGATACATAATAAAAATGATATCAAACATGACATACCATTCATTATGGTGCAACACTGATCATACTTTCATCTCACTCAGCGTTACCATTACATAAAACTATGGTTGATGAGTTAACCTTGACTGAATGAATTACTGTCAATCTTTCCAGCATACTGGTAATACCACAAGCTGTCATCAGTATAATCTCTCCCATAAGTCAGCTCTTCTGGTCATCTGTGGAATTTTTCAAGCCTTACTTTATTTATTTAATACTATTACGTGATATCATCAGGGAGGTGAGAGTCACCTCCCTGATATCATAAGCATCAAACTGTTACTGTTGCAAAGTTATGGTAATTCAAATACCATCCTTTGAACTTTTCAAAGCCGTATCTAACACACCACCACCACCACCACCACCACCACCACCACCACCACCACTACTACTACTACTACTACTTCTACTTCCCCTACCACTTCTACCACCAACAACACAACAATATGGTCTTAAACCCAAGGCACCTTCTTTAGCGTTGCCACTGTTCTTCCAGAGGGCCCTGCGATCATCATTACATGTACCAGCATTGCCAGGTACACATATACACACTTGGGTCGAGAGGGACGTGGTGGGTAAAAGCACCTCGTCCAAGGAAAAAGGAATTTGGCAGGATCCGAACTTGGGATCTCAGTTACAAAGTCAAGGGTCTTATCCACTATACCACTGTGCCCCCACACTGAAGGTTTGCACAACATACTTTTGATTATATGCTACCATTTCTTACCTCTTAATTTTGAGTTATCACTACACTGAATGTAGGAGATTTCAAATTAGTGAAGAAGTATCAAATCTAAGGCAAGAATTGAAACTGACTTCTTGGATAATATTCATAAAAAATAATTTCTGTGATATTTTCTATTTATCTTTATGTAACAATACATTACTGTAAAAGTGGATAATTTCGCGTAACTAATTTTTTGCGCTCGGCCGGTTAAGAAGAGTTTTGCATGTTTTCAATTCCCTGTAATCAAGACATCAAATCCTGGAACACATGGCAAGCAGAAATATTTGCATGCTTTATTTTCGCCCTAGTTTCTTGTTGCGCAAAATGTGCAAAAATGTCCACTTTTACAGTATGTTAGAGTTTATTTGGTACTTGTTTCATCTGCACAAACCAGGAGAACAAGAATTTCTTAAGCTAGTTCAAAGAAAAGCAAAATATCTTCAGACTCTGAATGGGTTTTATGCTGGTATGTGATGTTTAAAATGTGTATTTTTGTAGGGCTTGTATAAAGTGAGATGCACAAAGATTGAGATCATATGCTGTGAAAAAAAATCTGAAAAAAAAGTACTCTTCATGAATGACTTATGTTTAAAGGGACTGTACAGTACTGGTAGAGGTGAGGATTCAGGTTTATAACACTCCTTAGTGAGATAATGAGAAACCTCTTATGAAATATGAGAGAGAATGTAACTTTAAGAAGGATTCAAAGTTTATTTGATGAAAATTGGTTTTCAAGTGGCTGAGATATCCAAAAAAGTGGTAACAATAAAAGGCGACAGGCCACACCTTTTATTAGGATCTCTTTGTTTCACCTTGTTTTTGGATATCTCAGCCATTCCAAAACCGATTTTCATCAAATAAACTTTTGATACCTCTTAGAATTGCATGTTCTTTGACATCTCATAGAGTGGTTTCTGAATATCTCACAAAATGTTAAAAGCTAAATCCTCACCTCAACCAGAACTGTATACCCCCTTTAATATAATTAGAACAATACCCCAAATTTGAAGGTTTTGATCTATATAGGATTCACATTTTGTTTTATCATCAACAGTAATTTTGTATCAATCTATATTATATTATACATAATTTATATAAATATCAAGTCTAACTGACATATATGTAAATATAGTGTATATATATATATATATATATATATACACACATATATATATGGACATATGAGAGTGAAGTTACTAAAGAAGAAAGCATTTTTTTTTGTATTCATTTAAGCATGAAATTCTATGAACAAAAATAAGCTGAGAATTGAATTCAATGTATCAAATATAGGTGAAAATTTCTTTTTCTATTCAAACTGTCACATTAGACTTGCTAAGAAGGGGTCAATAACTTGTTCTATAACATATAATAGGGAAAGAATACTGATGATGATGTAGTTGTTTAGTTTCTATTCATGGTGGTAATGAATTTTCTTTTAAGGCACAGACCTCAACAATAAAATTTAACTATACTATCTACTTCTTGTATGACAAGTAGTATTCAGGTTCACTTGCACTGCCTGGGTATTTAGTTAAAATTACTAGACAATAACCAAGAAACATCTACCATCATTGTTATTTAGGAATTTCTCAGTCAACTAAGAAATTGAATCAAGAATACACAATCAAAAAGATTGAGCACTCCCAAATATGATGTATGCCTACAATACGGCATATGGTAGAGTGTGATGAAATTGTTACATTATTTGCAATGGGTTGTCTCCAGAAGACAGTGGAATGACTTTCATCCCGTGGTGTGATGTGAAGGCACCTGTGGGATACTACACAAGGTGCATTACCCCAGCCAGCGATATATTGACTCTCTACTCCTTGCAGCGCTGTGTAATGGACCCACATTAATTATGCCTATATTGATTATCAGTACTGTGGCACAATGGCGCTGAAAGCCCCATGCGCTTAATGTAATAACTCCACGTACGACGTGACTAATGAAAATGTAATAAGTACTGCCACGCCATCACGTGGCTGGATGGCTTTTATTGCAGCCCTGTTTTTCTGCCATTCCCCGAGTGTGGGAGAAGCGTGCTCCGTTGCTATGGAGTGCTGGCATGGGTAACAAACCCACGCTCTGTCACTGACAAATAACATACAATATTTTCTCCTAACTTTGATGGGTGAAAAGCTGACTCAAGGTCCTTTATGGCTCAACTAAATCATACAGCAAGAGAGAAGACATAGATAGTAACAGTGAGGGGTGGAGGGATTTCATTGCATGTTAAGGGAGGTATTAAAGAGAGCAAAATTTAAAGTGAGACACAATATCAAAAGCAAAGTGGTAAATATACTGTAAAACCAGAATTTTTTGCATGCATGAAACTTGCAGGAATTCAGCAAAGGAACTAAGATTTGCAAAAGTAAAATGCACATGATAATTTTCATCTGCAGAGGGCAATGCATGCCAGTGCAATGTGGTACAGCAACATGGTTGTCATTCGTGACAGTTTCATGCTGCAAAAAAAAAAAAAAAAAAAAGGCTGTCGGCTCCAATTCTCAAGTTTTATGCCATGAATGTTAGTGGTATCACAGTAAAGAAGGGAAGATATAATACTTATTTGTATTACTTATTATACTACTTATCTGTCACCATGCCTCTTGATCATATATTCATCCACTCACAAAATATTATACTTGTGAAATGTAGCATAAGGTACATGACCAGCAATATAGTACCAGAGAAGTGGAGAAATATCCCATATAACTTGAGTGCAAAAAAGACACTGAGGACGATAGATATTGAATACATTCATACCACAGCTGAAATAACTTTACCTGTTTTTGTACTGGGGAATATAAAGACTAAACACTCAAAATACAGAAGTATGCGACAGAAAGACTGGAAAAGGGAAGCAAATACGGCACTTAGAGAGAAAAAGAAAAGAGATATCACCTTCTGCTTCTCAGTTTACCACAGAATGGAAGAGGAAATTCTTAAGAGTTATGAAGGGTAAAGAGAAAGAGAGAGAGAGCGAGAAAGAAAGATGAGAGGAGGGGGAGAAGAGAGAGGGAGAAGGAGAGAGATGGCCACAGCTTGTCAGGAAGACTGAAAGCAGTCCATATTTCACTGACGGCTCAGGAAATTCACAATTCTGGGTACAATGGACCGAAAATTTCAACTCGATATGACTTCACAACAAATTACACATAAAAGCTGCTGGAGTGTAAGAAATTGACGGTACAATTTTGAAGTAAATTAGTTCTTCAATGACATCCATGCTTCGTGCCTATTCCTATTACAACACAAAAGGACTTGAAGGTTAATATGACAGATGACTAGACATGATTTATTAAACATTTATTTCCTAGCAGAGATTTTATAATATGCTTGCCAACTATTTCTTGTTTCAGCTACCAAAAACATTTCTTGTAGTTGGTGCCTTGAACCTTATGACAGATTGATATAAAGTCAATGATAGCATAAGAAAAACCTTGCATGCAAAATTGCTAAATTCAGACTTGTATCAGGACACCATAAGACAATGAAGCTGACATTGAATGACAAGGCATGGCTTGGTGGATAAGGTTATTTTGGTGGATTGTGCTGATGAGTGCTTCAAACCTTTCAAGCTTCCTGTGTCATTGCCTTGTCTTCTCCCTCTCTCAATGCACATTTATCTTCAAAATCTGAACTAATCTAAGATTTCCATACGATAAATTGTAAAAAATGATCAAACTTGACAGATGTGGCAATCACCGTTCTCTCCAATAAAGATTGTAATTTGAAAGTTTCTAACAGTCTTCACCTACCATAACAAATATTGTAATTTTCTAAAGCATGATCTTGTTACTTTTTATTTCTGTATTTCTTCTTGTCACTCTGATTCTCAGCATTGTGGGCTGTGAATAACATAGGAATAAAAAGCAATCAATTAATTTTACACCTTAATTGTTAGATATCAGAACATCATTCATAATTGTTATAAATGTAAAAAATCAGAAAGATTCCCTCCTGTTATGTGATACCAATCCGCTTAATACTACAGGTGTATCCATCTTGGGTATTCCTAACCAGGAAGCCAGGTATATTTTTTAAGGTTCAAACCTACCATATTCAATGGCATTGCTGCCATGTTTCTTGATTTTGGTATATTTACTACAATCAATTTGAACATAGCATGCAGTTTCACTTCTACTAATATGTCAATTACAGTCTCCGACTGGCCTGATTGGCTGAACATAAGTCACTGCGACACTCCCACTGGCCTGATTGGCTGAACATAAGTCACTGCGACACTCCCACTGGCCTGATTGACTGAACATAAGTCACGGTGTCACTCCCACTGGCCTGATTGGCTGAACATAAGTCACTGCGACACTCCCACTGGCCTGATTGGCTGAACATAAGTCACTGCAACACTCCCACTGGCCTGATTGGCTGAACATAAGTCATGGTGTCACTCCCACCGGCCTGATTGGCTGAACATAAGTTACTGTGACACTCCCACTGGCCTGATTGGCTGAACATAAGTCACTGTGACACTCCCACTGGCCTGATTGGCTGCATGTTAGTCTCTAAAAACAGGAGTTATTCATCTGGTTTACAAGACCAAGTGTACCTCACTTGACGGAATCCTACTCATGCATGCACAGAAGTAATGTACTTTGATAAACATTGATAGTTAACAAGCCAGCCTATTATAAAAAGGAAGGTTTTAGATGCAGTAATACAGACATCAATAATTCATTCTTTAAAAAATACACAGCGATGTTTTGAATGGAAACCAGTTGTGAACACTGCAATGGAATTCTTTTCACTTGTAAAAATCTAGTCAATCACATGGATTCATTCTTGATGAGAAAAACACAGTAAAATCATACTTTATTCATAAAAAAAAAACCCATTCAGTCACATGACACATAGAGTTGTAAATGATCCCTCACAAGCTTTTAATGGCCTGGCAAGGTTACAGGTGATCAGGTCTGCCTTAAATTGGACACTCTAGAGACAGGTACACTATGAGTCAGTCAACACCTCATACAGCTTTGCCTATTTAGAGGGATAAGTACAGAGCAAGCACAAGTCCAACTGAGAGGCCATTTAAACTAAAGAATCATTTTATTAACGGTATCAACCAGGCACACTGTGCCATACGCTTGAATGAAAAAAGTCTTATCTACTGAGCTGGTGTGGCTCAGTGGATATACATTGGTCTCTTAATATTGACATCGCTGGTTCAAGCCCACTGTCAGCAGTGGTTGTCCTTTGGAGGGGACGTTTGCCCATGAGCATCCCAGCGCTTCATAATTGGCCATGTAAAATAACTCCAAACACAAATAACAGACTGTATTCAGATTTTTACTCTGGTCTACATTACACTTGATTCTCATGTCTTTTAGCATGACCCCCATGGGCAAATCACGTGAAAATTTAGACCTGCGATATTGATCATGCAAACAGCAACTTTCTTTAGGTAGAATATGGAATGATAAGTGTTGCAATAACATGAATATGACATTTTAACCCAATATCTTATGACAATAATTGTTCGACTCCCCCTCCATCCCTTCATGACTCAGTATGAGGTGTCTCTTGTAAGAACACCAATTACACAAATCAAAATGTATTTTTTGTTAGAAAGAACTAAATAGTTTATATCTCTACAACCATCTCTTTAATAAGTGTGAAGCTAGCTGCTAATAGCATCAATGACAAAAATGTTCAACACTATTAATTTTGAGAAGCCAAATCAGAGCTGAGAATGATTACTTAATTTAAGTAAGATATGAAATACCTGGCTCATATATCTTTCAGTGAACAGCTGAACTGTGAGATAACACACCTTCTCTTTCACTGGTGGGTGGAAGGCAATAAATATGTGATATGTGGTCTCCAAATCAACATTACCTATTACAACAATCACAAAATTACCAAAGATTGTTGTTTTTGCCGAGTTTTCATTTTCCATTCCAAGTTTACTATATATTTCATTTCTTGAACCACTGGTATTCCATTATCAAAGACTAACAGCCTCTAACCTTTGTGAGTGTGTGTGCATGTTGCCAACAAATATCAATATCAGATATACAAAACAGCACTTTGAGAAAGCTTATAACATGAGGTATGCCTCAGGATGTACAAAAGTCCCTTCGACTGCGAAGACTACCCAAAATTCATAATAGTTGGCCCATTTTGTTGAGGCAAAAGAGGTGTAGTGTACTGATACAAGTGCATTAAGTCTAAAGTCCACTGAAAATTATTCACCTTTGGCCAGGCCTATCACAAGATGGTAGGAGACATATACCACATTCATACTACATGGGATAATATGAAATTCCAGAAATACAATATGGAATGACAATTACAGATGCACAGGGTACAGTATTCTTGATATTGCTTAACTGATTTTTAAAATGGTCAGTGTTTTGGTAGAGCATAAAGCTAGGATATAACACATCTCTTGTAATATTCCAAAAAGACAGCAGGTAGAACTTTGTTAGCTTTATGACATGTAGCCTGGGTCCATTAAGAATAAAGTCTGTACATGGATCATTGCAAACATACAATCCACAATCTTAAAAAATGTAAAGCCTCATTTCCTTTTAAGTCTAAAGATACAAATATCCACAGGTGCCTCAGTGTGCAGAATATGGCAAATTTTGATGACATGGACCAAACGGAAGATTGGACCATGCAATTTGTAATCAGTATGCAAATCTTGGATCAACCACAATGAACAATGAATGAGAATTTAATTAGTAAATTGTTTGCTGACGGGCTTAGGCAATTAGCTTAAGTGACCTATTAATAAAAGAACATTGAGGCTATTCAGAGAGAGAGAGAAAAGTGAATATTGTGTCTTCAGAAATCAGCATCTCACTGAATGACACTACCGATTTGCTTTTACAAATTAGTTATTCATTGCCAGTCAGTAGAAGAGAATATAAAGGACAAAAGGTGACCTTAGGTCAGCTTAATGTAGAAAGAGGAATCCATTCAATATCAACCATTAGAGATCACAAAGAACAAATACCAACAAATATTTTAAACAGCGAAATGTACTGCTTTACTCTTTTGCAGTGCTTGATTGTTTGAACTTTCTCCACATTTGAGCATTCAAAGTGGACTTTCTCCACACTTACACATCCAAAATGAGAAATTGTTCAATAACAAGATGTACAAAACACAAACTTCATCTTTATCAGAGAGAATGAAATTAAGTATTAAAGAAATTAAGTTTATGTAATTCATAAACATGAAAATAAAAGTGTAATTGATAAGATTGTCTTTGAAGGCAATAATATAACAGATGATGGAGAAATTGCGGAAGCATTTAATTCTTTTTTTGTCAACATTGGTCCAAATTTGGCACGCAACATTTCGTCTGCACACAGACCTTTCCACTCATACCTACTAAATTCCAATCCTCAGTCTTTATTTTTTCTCCCTGTATTTGAAGCAGAGGTCTTAGAAATTATCAATTCTCTTTCCCCCAAGAAGAGTGCAGGTCACGATGGATTTTTTAATCACCTCATAAAATGTATTATAAATGAAATTCTTTCACCATTAGTCCACATTTTGAATTTGTCTTTACTTACTGGCATTGTGCCCGCTCAAATGAAAATTGCCAAAGTTTTACCAATCTATAAGAAGGGTAGAGAGGATGAGTTGGGAAATTATCGACCAATATCATTACTGTCTTCTTTTTCTGAAATACTTGAGAAGGTGGTTTATAATCGTTTACTTAAATTCTTAAATGAATGTGATATTTTAGCTGATAATCAATTCGGATTCCGGAAAAAACATGCGACCACTCATGCTATATTATTATTTGTAGAGAAAGTTGCGAAAGCTATAGACTCAAAGTCGCATACAGTCGGCTTGTTTCTGGACTACTCCAAGGCCTTTGACACAATAGACCACGAAATACATTTGTACAAATTAAATCATTACGGCAATCGTGGAAAGGCCTTGGAGTGGTTCAGAAGTTATCTTACCGAAAGAACTCAGTTTGTTACTGTGAATAACCACGACTCAGAAATAGGTTCGATTTGCTGTGGCGTTCCACAGGGCTCCCTCTTAGGTCCTCTTTTATTTATTCTTTATATTAGTGACTTCCGCAACTCATCCTCTCTGCTGTCTTTTCTTCTGTTTGCGGATGACACAAGTCTTTTTTATTCTCACTCAGATCCTTATGTGTTGCTTGATTCTGTGAATAACGAACTGCAACTGGTATTTGAATGGATACAGGCGAATAAATTATCACTCAATATAAACAAGACTAATTATATGGTTTTTAGTAATACAATAAAGTTTCTTCCAGGTTCAGTATTAGCGAATGGTTTGCAGTTAGATCAAATAGATTCAACAAAATTTTTAGGTATTTATATTGATAGTAATCTTTCTTGGAAGGTTCATGTAGATTATTTATGTAAGTTGTTGTGTAAAAACGTTGGAGTTATTCACAAATTGAAGTACCTCTTCCCCAAGCCAATATTGCATTCCCTCTATTCAACTCTATTATTACCTTACTTAAATTACGGAATATTGGCCTGGGGTAATTGCTCTAAGACTTTTTATTCAGAAAAAGGCCTTGCGGATTATAAATCGTGCACATTTTTTTTGATCATACAGATGAATTGTTTGTTTCCAGTAAATTACTAAAAGTTTCCGATTTGTATTTGTATCACGTTGGAATTTTTATGTATAAGTTGAGCATTGGCGATCTTCCTAGTTTATTTTCCTCAATGTTTGTTAAAAACAGTGAAATTCATAATTACCCTACAAGACAAAGTGGATCATATCACTTTTCTCCCGTTCGTACAGTTCTAGCCCTTAAGACAATTACTTCTACCGGTCCTTCTTTCTGGAATGAGTTAGATTCTGTTCGGCTGCAATCAAGTTCTCTAAGTTCCTTTAAGCAAAATCTAAAAGCCAATTTTTAAAAATCTTATGTATAGTTACTTGCTGTGACCATTTTGATATATCTGTTCTTATTCTCAATGATGCCTCGCTCGGGTGTCTTCATTTGACTTCATTTGACCACATTTCTTTGACCAATAGTGCAATTTTATGGAGCATTGAATCCCTGAGTTTTACCTTGACCATCATAAACTATTTTGTACATTCTGTAGAGTTTATTATTATCTCGACATACCGATTTTCGCTTTGTTTCATCATCTTTTGTAATTTAGCATGTTGTACTAAATGCTTATATTGTTTCTTTGGAACCTACATCCTACGAGCATTGCTTTTTAGTAGGTTCCTCATATTTACACATCATTTTATAACATGTCCTTATACATTTGTGAAATTATGTCTAAAATTGAATGTTGTGTTATACATATTTTACTCTGAAATCAAATGGAATATGAAGCCTGAATATGGAATGTGGAATATGGAACTTGAATAAAAAAAAAAAAAAAAAAAGTATGGTGATGATTTTTTTTTTTTTTTTTTTTTAGGTGACAATAGTCTGCATTGGCATTATGTTTTCTATATGAAGCTTTGTATATTTGATTTGGAAAGGAAACTACTCTGAGATCATGAAATATTTTATACCTGATATTCTAGTGACATGCTGAAATGATTTCAGTCATCAAATCACCAGAATGTCTATTAATGTCCTCATGGAAAATGTGATGTGCACATTGAAAAAAAGCTTTAGATGCAGGTTGAAATGATGAAAATAAGATAAAGAACTTTCATTTCAAATTAGAATTTAACTGAAATCCTGCATTTGACAAGCAATTAACTTTCTAGCAGGCACTGAATATACTTGGCTTGGATGACAATGGAAGCAGAAGAAATGCTTGCACTTGATAAGTGAAGCTGTAAATCAGTGGAGGACTATGTCTGAGAAAGAGGAAGGAAACATAAAAGGTAGAGACATTCACTCTCATGGAAAATTGAACAATGACATATGCCTGGGATTTTCAAATCATATTTCAAATACTGCCCAGGCACCACTCATAGATGCCACACAACACTTGGAAAATCAGTGGAGCACAGGCTAACTTGGCTTGCAGGAAATGGTTGCTTGGTAGGAAGCATACACAAAAACACAGATGTGGGGCTAAATACATCTCTGACAAAGAGGCAACTCTGCAGCATTTTGAAATCTTCCACACATGATATGTGACCATGAATAGGACTTCAGATAAGGTCTAAAGAATAGAGTGTTTGTGATAGGTGCAACTCTTCTGTGGAAGCACATAAGAAAGGAAAATTAACTCTTATCGATACTTGGTTTTTTTTTTATTACACCCTATGGTTCAGAAATACCAACCTGTAGCAAAGGCTAGTTTCTTAGAAAAATAACAAAAAGCCCCTTCACTATAATCACAGTGATGATGTATAGATTTGTGTACATTGCAAAATTTCAGATGTGTGAAGTATTCCATGTAGGATGGTCCAGTACTCAAGAACTTCATACATCAATACTGGATGACTAAGCATTAAGCATCAAAACATTTAGTATGCCCACACATTTATACTTGCACAGCCACACACACACTTGCTCACTGACATATCACTGTATATGCAAACATTTTACATCATTTCATTTTCTCAAGTTTTTCAACTTATATTTATGAAATTAACTTATTGCAAAAATGGTTGCAACCCGTAGCATGAATGTGTTGCTGAAAAACAACAGATCTGAGGTGGAAAATGGCTGAAATTTTCTCTTGAAAGAGAAGTAAAGGGTGACACGGTGGGGTAGCATCCAGTTTGTTTGTTTGTTTGTTTGTTTTTTACAATTTTATATTCAAACTTCAACTACAAAGCTGAAGCTTTGGAGTCGGTCAAAGTTATACTCTCTCTCCCTCTCTTCTTCCTTTATCTATCTATCCATCTATCTATCTATCTATCTATCCATCCATCCATCCATCCATCCATCCATCCATCCATCCATCCATCCATCCATCCATCCATCCATCTATCTATCTATCTATCTATCTATCTTTATTGTGTGTATGTTTGTGTGTGTGTGTGCATATGTGTGTGTGTGTGTCCGTCCTTGGGAGAAGCAGGTTTTAGATGCTTTTCTGTCAAAGAATGGCAAACGGGGAATTCTGACTGACACACGAAGGAATTATGAGGCCGAGTGCTTGGAGACAATGGAGCCCCAGTGGAGCAAGATGAAAACTCGCAGTGAGCCGCAGTTTGACTGGAAGTACGCCTCTTGGAGGACTGCATGTATTGTAATCATAACCGCAAGAGAAATGCTAAAGTCTTCTATCAGATAGTCACTCAGCTTCAAATAATTGGCTTCCTCTATCTCCTTTTCCCCATTTCAACCTCTTCTCCCTCTCTCTCTCTCTGGTTTGCTTCTCTAGTTTGCCATTTTCAATACTTCCCTTTCCTCACTCGTCGTTTCAGCGCTGCTTTTCTCCCTCTTCAGTTATATTTGGTTATAGCACAATCTCTCATGCTGTATTTCTTCTAACATTTCTCCAGTTTTCAAGCTTTTTTTTCTCTCTCTCCCTATCCCAGGGTTCTTAATTTCTGCTGTGACTTTTTCTCAATATCTGACACCTGATGTAAGGTCAGCTTTCCTTTGCTCTGTCCCTTTCAAGTCTACCCTTGGAGGTCTATAGGTCTGTTCATCTTAGTACAGCCAGCCTCACACAAGCTCACGTCTGTGCGTGGGTGAAAAACTCATCACTCATTTGGTCTGCTCCCACCTCCATTTCATACTTCATCACATAGTATTTTCATGCATATTTCAGTGTTGTTGTACAAGCGGTAGCTATAAGCATGTCATTCCCAAATGAAAGAATTTGGTCAGCGAGGAGGCTCAAAGCCCTTCCATATCTTACTCTATCCAGGCCAGTTTGCTATAACTGATGCATTAATTCCCAGCATTTAATTTGTATAACATTTACTTTCAAAAGGCTTTAAAGGGATCATACAGTTTTGCTTGAGACCTAATTTCAGGTTTCTAACATTTTTTGGTGAGATAATGAGAAACCTCTTATGAAATATGAAAGAGCATGTATTTCTATGAGGAATTCAACGTTTATTTGATGAAAATTGGTTTTGAAGTGGCTGAGATATTAAAAAAAGAGCGATTCTAATGAAGTGTGGGACCCACACTTTATTACGATCGCTTTGTTTTACTTTGTTTTTGGATGTTTCAGTTATTCCAAACCTGATTTTCATCAAATAAACTTTGAATTCCTCTTAAAATGGTATGCTCTGTACTATATCATAAGTGTTTTCTTGGTATCTCGCAAAAAGTTAAAAGGTCAATTCTCATCTCCACCAATACTGTATCATCCCTTCAACTTTTGTCAGATAAAGACTTTAAGGAAAGTGGAATTAATATGATACAACCTGCAACAGGGTACATTATCAAACAATTGTTATGTGAAGAAGTAAAGAAATCAGTGCATGGGAATATGACTACATCAATAGCTAAATAGGCATGTCTTCATCAGCCCGAAGTTCAAACTAGCGGGACATTTTGCGGTCTTAGAAAATAGCCCGATAGAGCGAATGTGCCTCTTCATCAGCTCAAACAGCCTACTTCGGGAAATTAGTCCGAAAATTGACGCATGCCCACTTTGCATCATTACTCTGCCTAGCTTGCTGTTCGAAAGTGGATTTCCCGCTCAAAATCTCCTACAACACCGTATGTATGATACTACAACCAGGGAGGTGAGCAGTACAGCAAATTCTCTCCAAAGGGATATTAATAACGCTACTCTTCTGTCCAGTGACACATCTTATATGAAATGAACGAATTGCAATGTTTAAGCAAATCCAAAATACACACAATCTGCAAGAATCTTTAGCTAAAGTAGAGTGGACCAGAAGAAGAAGTTTACAAAAAAACAGCTAGCATGCACGGAATCACCTCCCTGGTTTTAAAGATGTCAACAACAGTAGGCCTAGTACACACATGTGATCCTTGAATACGCCGTGAGTGTATGCACTATACACAATCACTAGCTTGTACATGCGCTTTCAATAGCCAGCTGGCTAACCAGAAGCGTGGAGGGATCAAGAAAATTTCGGGCTGATGGAGACGCACCCGAAATAGCGCGCTATTTCACGAATTAGCGCTCTAGTTCACGAACTAGACTAGACCAAGATTTCGGGGAAAATTTTCCCGATCAAATAGCGCGCTATTTGCATCTTCACTACACAGAAAGCGCGCTATCTTGACATCGGACTAGTTTGGTAACCGCAAGATAGCGCGCTATTTTGAAACCTCGGGCTGATGAAGACACGCCTAATGAAAGACTGAATGAATAGGTCTTAAAATACACACATACATACATCAATAAGAGGGTAAAAAAACAAACACACACACACACACACACACACACACACACATACTTATTAGTAGCACTGTTAGTCTTAAAGTTGTCCCATCTTCAACTCATCCCTCCTTCCATATGGGAGAAAAAGCTTGGTTCTGTACAAATCTTTCTGTCGGCTCAAGTCCCTGGAGGTTTGGAGGAAGTACCCATCAGATTGCCTTAGTCTGACACTCCAAGAAGGAGGGGTCATTGCACCCAATCAAGAATTGATATTTCCCCCTGGTTACTGATCTCATCATCTTCTCATCTCATAGGCTTTGGAGGACTCTTCTCTCTTGGGCTACTCCTTCCTTGGGCTGAGTTCCCACAAACCCTTCCTTGTGCATGCTTCATGCTTTGCCATTGTGTTTGGAATGCCCTCTATGAGATTACTGTACACCTGTACTCGGAGTGATTTAGGGGAAGGAAGATGAGATATCTTGGTCTGGGACATTAACAGCTACCACTGAGGCCTTGAGGTATCTAATTATGCAAATGCATTTTCTCTAGTGGCAGTAACATGGTTAAGAGAAAACTGTTGATCTCATATTGTATGCCATATGGTCTGCAACTATAGTATGCTGTGAATCGAGACTCTGTAAGGCAATTTCATGAGTTGTTGAATATGTGATAGAGAACCACAGTCATGTAATGAGAAATAAGAACAAGAGAAAGCTACTGATTTACCACATTTTAGATGATATACATCACATTTCTTGTACATAAGGCAATATCTTAACATGTTGTTAACTTTGCAAATATCAGTCAACTTGCACAAATGAGGAAACTTCAAACCCTGTGAAATATAACTGGTGCACACATTACTTTGAACTTCACAACAACTGATCCCCCAAAGTGATTCTAGTGACTTTCGAATCATCACAACATTTTAGGGAATGTTCCTCACTAGACTTATCCCCAAAGTTACTAATATAATAACAAGGTATTACTCATGAGATCCATCTGGAATTCCTTTAGTCCAAACCTCAAGTCTGCAGCATCCACCATGACTAACATTCAAATCTACTCAGGTCTGTGTGACAACATGGGAGTTTGGATTTATTCCCTAACAAACACAACTACAGAGCAAAACACCAGCACTAGCAGAGAGTAACTGACTTTATGTGTCATGAAACCTGTACTTTTTCCAAAGTTCACATGATTATCTTGTGGGTCTCTGAGCGTTGCCCCGCCCCCCTCTGTCATTCCATCTCTCTCCCTTTCCCAGTCTGTTGCTGATCGAGTCAGACTAGCCCCTTTGCTGCTGCCTGCATCATTTACCCACAACCTGTGCTTTAATGTGTTTATTCTCCTTCCCTTCCCCTCTTTTCATATCCCTCTGCAAATTTTAGTCTCAGTTTTTATTCATACATTCTCACCAGCACAGGATTTATAGAGTCAGACAGTTGGGGATGTGTGTATGAATTCCTACCATTTGACATGTATACTACACATTTATTATGTGCTATGATACATCACATCCACTGCACAGTATATGTACCCCAGTCAACTTAGCATTGCCATGTTGCGAGCTCAAGTTGTCTAGATTCAAATGATCATACAACATATTACCTAAACTGATAGTGACAACTACAGTGGACTCACCAGGTTACCATGTCACACTTAATCTACAACCAAATGGTATCATATAGACTAACAGTATTAGATTTTGTTCCAATATATTTCTGTCCTCTTTTAAAGCTCTTAGGCATTTGTTGGGGGTGTCAGGAAATGCTTTCATATTTATGATGAATGTAACCTGTATTAATTTCAATATTCATGACAGCATAGAATGCACATTGGAAGTTGCTACCATTTGAACGCAAATTTATACAAATGTATGCGCTCACATTCCAACACAAATACATTTGTACACATTTAGATTAGAAAAACAACACAAAACAGGCACATGTATGCATATGCACCTGCCCACAACATGAAAGTGCCTGCTTATTCAATAGATCATTGTATTACAAATCTACTTTACTGTAAGCATCTAATGTCAGTTTCTGCAACCAAAGTATAATATAAACCAACAACTTGTAACACTAAAATACAGATAGCAGTATACACGAAATACTGTCTTATCCTACACTCTTTTAACCCTGTAGTTGTTTGATATCCCTGTGAAATCTTCTCTCCTTCTCTCTCTCTCCCGGTTCATAACTCCTTGTCGACTTCAATGCATTCCTATTACATTGCTCTATTTTCGGGACCAAAAAGCTTTTATTCCTCTCATACTGGCCATGTTTGCATCTAGTCTGGATGTTACTCTAACCAACCTTTCATGAGTGTCAGCCTCTCTTACTTCAAACCAATTAGGTTAACTTTTGAACATATCTTGTCTGGTAAATTACCCAAGGCTTTATACAGGCTACCAAAGAATCTACATCCATAGAAGTTACAATGCAATAAGAAAAACAAAACAAAAAACTTTGCTTCATTCAAGAGCATTTTCATCAAATTAGAGTGTGAAATATTAATCAGTCTTTCTTTCCCTCCCTATCAGACTCTTTGTTTTTAGCAATCCAATCTGCCTGGCCCTTCACCTCATTTTTCCAGTCACGTCTCTCTCTTCCTCTCCTTCATGAAGGCTAAAATGTATTCTCTCTAGTTGCAATTACTTTCCATGTTTGGTGGTATTAATCAACCTAATAGAGGCATAGCAATCAATTAGACGCTACTAGGTCATGCAGAGCAGGGCGGCTACACACCACTTGTAGTAATCCTCCTCTTTCCTCTCTTATCCAAATGACTGATACTTTCTCCCCTCAAGGACATTGAGTCAAAAATATGAACTTAATTTACCAATTATTTTTCTTTTCTTTTGCCCCATGCCTGGTGGAGCTATAGTCACTGGCATGGCACTAGACAACAGGTGGTGGATGAGTCATAACATACCCAGGATTCAATTCTTTTCTTTTCTGTTTAATGACTGAGTAGAAAATAACTTACAAACGTGTACTCTTCCATCCATCCAGCCATTATAACTAGCATTGTCTATTTCATTGTTTCATGAAATGCTTTTAACAAATTTACATGAATAGATGTTGGCAAAATACATCATAAACTCAATTGTTTACTTTGTCATGTTTCTTGTTGTTACCCGTCCTATTTCAGTATATTATATTTGCTAAATAGCTGTCTATGGGACCAGAGTTGCAAATTTATGACAGAATCACAGAATCACACTGGAATGCATGAAATCATTTAAATTTGGTATAAGAATAAAATGATATCACCACAGTCGACTAGTGTCATTAGCTGCACCATTCATTGTCTTTATTTCTTTTATTTGGTCGCAAAAGGTCTATCTTTATCTATCGTTTTCATGTCATTTTTTATCATATAGCATCCCCAATCCCAAACCACAAGTCTTTTTCTTTTCACTTCAGAACACTCATTATCATAAAACATATCTGTTGGGAATATATAATATTTTTGTGTAATATGTGTGATATCTGTAGGGAATTATCTACCATTCAAATATTACACCACAAAATTGTGTTTACCATGGTGACATACATCCAATACCTACCATTATAGGATACTTTTTAAGATTACTTCTTTTTTTGGTCCTGCCCACCCAAATGATTTAATGTAACTGATGATATCTGGGTGGGTATTTTTTTGGATCTATATGATTTCTTTTTAACCTTAATTAGGCTTTGTTACTGTAATTTTGTTTTGTCACTATGTTTCTTGTCATGTTGTGAATGCTATCTTTTGTTTTTTTATTATATTTTGTTGTTTTATACCATGTAAACTGATATGAACGGACTCACTGAAAACAGCCCTGAGGCTGATAGTGGGTTTTTAAAAACCATATTGAAATAAATAAAACAAACAAACAAACCTCTCATGTTTTATGCCCATGTCAATCATACACTGTGCCAGAATATTTCAAAATGTACCAGATTTTCTGCAAATCATCTCCCTTGCAAGGGTGTTCTTTTCACTTGAACATTATAACAGTGAAATCCCCAAATGCTTAAAGGCATAATTTACCATTTGCAGATGAAACAAAAACCCAGCATTAGTGCTTCAATATAGTTCTAAAATGTGAGTTAGGGATAGAAACGACCAATGTAAAAGTTTGAACCAGCATAATTGATGTATACAAAATGCGAACAATAGTTATAATAAAAATGTTTTCAGACTAAACCGTCTACAGTTATGGTTTAATGACAAAAATAGTGATATCTCCTTATATTTTAGGCATTATTGTAAAAATTTTATACGGTAGGATGTTTTGTGATACAACTGACCTATACATATGCCTCAAATGTGATTTCTTGAACACTTTTTAAATCCCTGCTCCCAAAGGTATACAGGACCTTTAAAATGCTGAAAGTGAACTAACAACAATTTGCATTTATAGCACATCATATGCAAGCTAAACTCTAGAAAATGTGGGTGCCATCATAATACTATCTTTACAATTGCAACAAAAACAGTCAAGTTCGAGTACAGCAAGGTAATCCTTTGCTTGGCAAGCTATTCACACTCGTGTGTTGAACTCTTGGCAATATGGACACTGTAGGGCAACCCTACCTTAAGATATGATTAGTGCTTCACATCAAATGTTTATCTTTGTCAGCCCCATTCAATCCTCCTATCCATCATGAAGGCTTTTTATGTACATTTCCAGATGGAAATATGTCTACAATTAGCACTGGTGATGTCAGATACAATGAATTAATGGTCACATACAGACAGCACACAGAATGTAAAAACTTCTGTTATCACAAATTATTGTGTTCAGTTTGTAATTGACTATAAAATAGTTTGAATTGTGTGTATGTATATAGTTTGAATTGTGTGTATGTATATGTATTGTGTATGTTTTTTTTTTTGTGTGTGACACAGTTATCAAAGATTACAACAGTTATAAGACTTATGCAATAGTGTATCATTTTGCAGTATTGAAATTAGATGCCAGCATATATCTCTTATTTGATATATTCCTAGAAATTTAACACATTCCTAGAAATGTGTCCATAGTAGAAGTTAGAAGCATAATAATTTACCCTTCTTTTTTTAAAATGAAATTACTTTCAAATTTAATTATAAAAACATTTCTACATTTCACAGCGTCTGATATTATCCTATATTCACTGCAAGGTGAGTAAATGAAAAGAAAATATAATTGAAAGTATCAATTCATTCACCTTGACTAATATTTTCTTATGTTGCTTGACAGCCCTGAATTTGGGTGTTTGTGAAGAGGATCAGTCTTCAAATCACTTTATACTTTAAAATCACACTTCCTTGTACTCAAACACATTGCATTATTTTCTTAAAATAATCTCTGGTATTTCCAGCCACAGAGGGATAAAGTAAACATAAGAAAATATCACAATGATATTGAGTAATAAATAAAGATGATGGTATATTCAGCCTTGTAGAGAGGATGTGCCTCTTGTGCCATGGAAACCAAACTTTGAAAAGTGATAAATTGATTGAGTTTGCCTGTGTAAATTGGCATGTATATAATAATGTAACATTGCAATTCTTAAAGTTGCACCTCAAGGCTATTCATTTTACTGTGTATACTATACCACACACCAAACGTTGTCAAGACTAATGTTGATAGAATTTCTAGATATATTTGTGAAGCAAGCCCCTTTATCCCAGGATCTATCACATCAAAAGTAACCCTTTAATATTGTGATTAATTTTTAGCATTTTGAGTGGATTTATTCGGTGCAAGCATTATTCCTCTAGTAAAATACAGCAAGTTGTTTTAATTCAAAGCTTCATGTAATATTTGCTTTTCTACTATTAAATCACAATAATCTTCGCGGACAACTGTGAGCACACAGCCTTCTAACAGGAGACACTTTGTGGATCAGATATAAATCACCATGAATGAATGAACAGACCTACATGGCTATGCGCTTTTCATATGCACAAACAGCAAGTCAGCAATTTCACCAAAATATAGTGACAATAACTTTCAACACATTTTTTTTTCCAGTGTAGTAAAGACTAAAAGATATCTTTTGTCACAGATATTAAGATTTTTATTCACTACTACTAGGGGTTTCCTACTTAAACTGGCAAAAAAAAAAAAAACCACACCAAAAACCAAACAAACAAACTCTTATATGGGACTAAGTAGAAGCTTACATTTTGAAAAGGTTATATCTTTCCTGTTTTTTTTTTGTTGTTGTTGCTATGTTATAAGAATGTAATAATATTTCATTAAGCATTTGGTATTGTAAAGACAGAGCCTAAAAGTAGTTGATTAAACTATCACATATACCATAGATTGAGTGGCAATTCCTCTGATTTTTCTGTTCTCTTTCATTTGCTTAATCCAGAGAATACATTGCCACATAAACTCACTGATCAATCTTTAGATTCAATTACAGATTCATGCATATTTCATGCAGGTCATTTTGTCTCTATTCAGTAGGCATGCCACATATCACCATGGTAGCAGAAATAGAAAACTGTACTGGTGCCTAAGGATCTCTGTCTATCCATCCATTTCTCTGTCTTTCTTTCTCTAGAGCAGGACGGAAAGACAAGAAAATAGCAAGACAGTGCCTGCCTGGATGGCTACCCATTTTGCTCAGTCCTATCAAATTCTACACTTTGCTACAGTCACCAGTACCCGCAGGCATGAAACAGATTCCTGCACAATTCAATGCAAGAAGAGAGAGGTGAGAAAACATTAGCACTGGGAATACGTGCTGGTTTCAGCCTAGTCTTCAGTCAAGCAGTACCTCCCTTGTCCCGACCATCCAGGCTCAGATCAGTCTCATCACCATCATTCACACTCTGTCACCAAACATGGGATTTTTCTTGTATTGCCATCTAAACCAGGGATAGTATAGAATTGATGGAGACGAAGATTGGGCTTTTAACTGTTTGCAAGATACATGTACCAAGAAACCACATATAAAATAATACAGATCATACCATTCTAAGAGGACTTCAAAGTTGATTAGATGAAAATCAGTCATGAAATAGCTGAGACATCTAAAAACAAAGTAAGCCTATTAAAAGGTGGGTTCCACCTTTTATTATGATTGATGTATTTTGGATATCTCAGCCATTTCAAAACCAATTTTCATGAAATAAACATTGAATCCCTCTTGGAATTGCATGCTCTTTCATATTTCATACGAGGTTTCTTATTATCTCACCAAAAAACGTTAGAAACCTGAAGTTAGATCTCAACTAAAACTATACGATCACTCTATTTATCATTATCTCAGTATGCAACTCTATACATATTATGTAAATTCCAGTACAATTCGCGTGCATGGATTTAGCATGACAGATCAAAAAGCACAAAATGTATACTTCACCCTATCAGTCTCATTGGCGAGTTGTTTGTTTAGAGTGCCTATGGCATTTTGACATGGGGGTGCCGACATGGTTATTTTCTTTTCAAATGATACATGATTTATTATGTCTAACTGGGCAATTTGCATACATGGGAAACCAGCTGTCTTTATACACATTAACAAAAATTTAAGGTGAATTTTTCTGTTCATTAGTTTAGTTGTATTTCTTAAGTTTTTATCTTGACTTGTGACATTGCAAGGACATATGTGAAGATAAATATTGAAGTGTAAGTAGAACATCAACAAAAATTCAACTTGTATTTTTCAGTTCATTAATTTGGTTGTATTTCCTGGGTTTTTATCTTGACTTGTGACAACACGAACAAAATGCAGCCAAAAATAAACAAAAAATAAACAAATGATGTTGAAGAAGGTTTAAATGCCACCAATTTCTTAACATCTCCAAAATACAAAAATCTTATTTTTGTTCCCAAGAACAAGAACAGATTTATGTGGCCATGTCTTGAGTGTCTGCATACTTTCCAAGAGGGGCTGTTGTGTTAGAATAGGCTAGAATATGCTTGAATATGCTTGGATGTGATGTAAGTAGGGATAATGTGCATGCATTGATGTGAATGTGGGTCTCACATAAAGCATACAAGTGCAGCAATGCTAACGACAAACTGAACTTGAAATGACCCACAAGAAAAAAATGTATGTAAATTGCCAACAAGAAAAGTGGAGTTTAGTTCAGCAGATGACACACATCACCAAGCCCAATACTAGCTACCAAAACGGTGTCAATTTTAAGGACAATCTGCTGACACCGACTGATTTCAAGTTCGGATTATTTCTGGTGATAGCGTTGATATAGCACTGACACCAGCACTAGCACCACACTACACTTTAAAGTCACCCAATGCATAGATCACATGGGGAAAATATCAACACTGGCCAATAACACACATAGAAGGGGTTTATTCAGCACTATAAGATAATGTGTACTGTTCAAGTACCATAGTTTTCAAACTGCAGCAACTGCACAGCCAGCACAAGCAATACACAGGATGGTTTCCATCTTCTTTTTCCATTGTATCCATCTCTATGAATGTTTTCATGACTAAGTTGGCGCCTAAACCACAAACAGATTTCTCACAATTATCCAGACATTTACCTGACATAAAGAGCAGTAGAATAAATTTTAAAGAAGGTGATATTAGCAGGGCACAAAAGCCTTAGAAATATCCAAGATTACTGCAATTTGAATTCATGTTTTGATTTGTAATGGTGACATCACATCTGACTAAAATCAACAAAAAGCCCTGATTTTTTTTTTTTTTTTGTACCTTATCCTTCCACTTCTTTCTCACTTTTCACCAAGACTGATTCATTGGCTCTATGCTACACTCAACACAGGGTCTGTACTCAAAGACTAGTCATCTCTCTGACTGCAATTACTTGCACCTTGCTATAGTTTGAGTTCATCACCACGGTAACAGGTTACAGCCTAGTTCTGGGAAGGCAAAAATGAATTGCTGCAGGTACAGGGAGACACCTCTCTGCTCTGATGCAATTTTCTCTCTCTCCCTCTCTCTCTCAGCATCTCTCTCCATCTTCCTTTAACTCACTCTATCTCATTCTTTCTTTGTGACATTTTAACCTGTATGGTGATGGTAAGAGATATAATGGTGTTCTATCTCTCTCTGAATCCCTCTTGTTTTGAAGAGAGATACATGGCTAGATATCTCTGCCTTGCCAAAAGTGGCTATAAAAAGCACTACATGCTAGAAAACAAAGAAAAAAAATGTGGATGAAACATTTAAATAGAAAGAGAAAGACAGCTATGCGTTGTGTAGAAGTCATCTAAGGAAATACAGTGAGTGCTACATAAGCTTGCCATAGAGAGAAAACTGTTTCCGTGCAAAAATAGAACAATCAATACAGACTTAGCCAAATCATGATCATACCCATTACAATTCTAGTAAATGAATCTATTGCATCAGTGTAAGTACAGGAAGTCTTCATAAAGTACTACAGTCACACGACCGTTTAGCACTAAGGAATGAAAATTAGCATCTCAGAAAAAACCCCAGCTTCGGTCTATTTGAAGATATAACGTGTACTAGGTTTGACATGTTTGTGGTAATGTCATGAGGTACAACTGACATGGAAAAACTTGGTTTACTTCCACTCCATCCTACGATTAGCAGTTGCATGAAATGACAGTAAAGCTAACTGACATGAAATATGAAATTGTAATGATATGAGTATGGTGGCATGAAGGTTATTATGATGTTGAAGTTGAAAGATGCATTTTGATAAAGATCTTGTCTGCTGTAGAGGTCATTCGCAGGCTGCTTCCAGCAATCTGGATGAGATCCAAATTATCATCATGTTTCTAATGGTGATGGAAGTGATGAAAATCTCTGTAAGTGTATCAGGCGACCTCGCTCACTGCTGACATGGACGTCTGCTAGCGAAGAATTGAAGTGGACAAACACCCTCCAATAGACGTAATCATTCCATGCCATCTAGGATGGCCTCTCCTTCGCTCTCATTTCTTGGGACAATCAACTTTTTCTCAATGCTGCAGTAAAGATCATCTCATTCATTACTCATTCACATTTTTTTTCTTCTTGGTGGAAGCACAGATGATAACTGCCTTGTAATGGCAGCTAGAAACAGTGAAGATGAAATGAGTTGATGAAATAAAAAGATGAAATGAGTTGAAGATCCCCATTCTGGACTTCTTCTTCCCATCATCAAAGTCTCTATCTCTTCCTAATCTCTGCTCTCAAACAACTGTTTTGCCACATCAGAAATATTTCCCAAGTATTGCCATGACAATATTCATGTAAACTGGCAACCATATTTTCTTTTCTCTTTCATTTGTTCTAATCAGTTTGCTAAGAAAGACATTGTGTAGATGAAACCTCTCAAAGTATTGAAAAAAACAAACAGATTGTTTAACTGGTTATTACAGAAAGCAAGAAAGCCATATTTGAAAGTCGATAAATTGACACCAAGCTTTTACCAGTAACTTCAAGTTGACAGTTAAAAAGCGAGTCCCAGTGCACACAAGTGTGTATACCCAATGGTCACATTGTGATATAATTCCTGTCACAAAATACTGTATACGCCATACATTTCGCAAGTCTAAATTTTGCGAATCGGGAATTCCCGACGATTTTCTTGAGTGGTTAAATTCGCGATCGTGGAGTCCTGTACTGAACAGAGAAGAGTACACATGTACGTCACATTCACATCAGGATCAGAGTCAATATTTTTGCCTGTCTTTAATTTTGCAAATAGCACCCAACTCGCGAAATTCGCGAAAATAAAAACCTTGTGAAATATTCGGCGTATACAGTAGTAGCCAGAAATATGTAACAGGTCGGTAAGAAAATGTTCAGATTAATACAGCTGTACTATGTGTACAATATGTCATTTCTTTTCCTCCTAGGGTAGGAGATATCTTGAGAAATATACCATGAGCATTTTAAATCATCAGCAGATAACTATGTCCCTTGTGGGTTGAAATGTAATTTTTGTGAGGTATGTCATTTCATTCAGATTCAAATCATGGGAAACATACAAACAGATAGAAATGAGGTAGATGATGAATGCATGTGATGTGTCTTAATTGTGGACAAATTTGGAGATACAGTCAGAATTAGATTATAGTATGTATTACATCAAAACCCTTATACCAAGGAGTGTGATTCAGTCTATCCGAAAAAACATGAGATGCTGAAAACAGCTCTTTCCAAATGTGAACATTATCAATTTGAGCAATACAGACTGAAGTGTCTTTTCATAGCCTATCACCGTCACTTCTAGTTTTACCTGCTGATGAATATATTGATAGATGAGGATAGAGAAGAAAAGAAGGAAGACTAGAGAGAAGGGCAGAATGAAAGAGAGTGTGAAAAGAGGGGCATTCTCTGTTCTGCCTAATTAGGCTCACCTTACGGAGGCTGACTTGCCTTCTCTGTCAGCCTGAAGGAAGACTGCTCAGCACTCCTCAAAACAAGACCTCATGTTGGATGTCAGGCAGGAGTACCAAGACACTGTATTATCGTAATGGCACTTTTTGCTTCTGGCCCCGGCAGCCAAATAGATAGCACTCTTTCCCCTTTTCCACAGAAATTAGCATTCTTGTCTTGCTAAAGAAAAAAAAAATATATATATATATTTTTTTTTTTCAGCAGAGAAAATCTGAAGACACTGAGAAGAGGCTGAACAGGATGACTTTTGATTCATCTCAGTTTACTCAGCTCCACTAGTTAATGATAGCAAAATCTGTGGGTTGTAGACTCTGCACACTTATTCGAAATGAAATATGTATGGAACCATTTAATTACTTTATTTCACCTACTATAGATTAAATCAAACAGCAGTCTGTAGTCAGTCAACCTTAATATGAATGCATTTCAGTGGCTGGATTAATCAAAGACTGCTAATTGAAATACAATCAACATGTACACTTTCCTTTGTCTTTTGTTGCCTGTCTATAAAACAAATAATGCATTCTGCATCATTCAGGTATGAGTGCTTATCATTTACCACCAAAGACTTTCATTCTGAACGTAATAGCTGATGATAGTTGAAAGTTGATTGCCCTGCAGTATGGCTGCCAACACCTTTGGTAGTTTTAGTAAATTCATCATGGACATGTGACATAAAAGAAGGATCAGTAGTCTCTATCACCACACACTGATGATTCTTCACTAATTTGAGACTACCATAACTCAGTCACTACAATTCTGCTCATTCAGAAATATGACTAATCCTTTCACTGGCTGCCCATTCACTGGCCAGCAGCCAGCCCTGCCATTTTGAATTATACTGTCAACATGGTTACTAAGCAACTGATGCATTGATAAACTAAGATGAAGGTTGAATTATGAATGGAGAGGAGATAAAAGGCCTAATGCAAATGAAAGAAATGGTTTTGTCATGATGAGAGTGAGGAGATTGAGGAAAAAAAGCGTTGCAACCTGTGTGTATAACCGTGTCCAAACTTCCCATCTCGCTGGCTCCTATATCTAATGAAAGTGGCATGGGGTTGGGGCAGGTCTGTACAGTAAACTTCTCCTCGTAACTCCATTTTTAAAGGGGGGGGGGGGGGCTTTTTGTTTTTTCCATGTCAATTTTCATGTCACTGGATATGGGGCTCCCCTTATCTGACCAACAAAATGTGTGTACATTGCACCTCTGTCCTTTTGATAAGATACGCAGGGCAAATGAATGCACACGCCCTGCCTGTTTGCACGGTGCGACCCATTGATTGAGCACGGCAGATTTACACCATAGACCTTGTCATATCACTTTCTCTCTTCTCTATCATGCAGATCTTAAAGGAAAACTACCATCTTTTGGTGGGTTTAGGTTATCTGAGACTGTTACAACCTAATATCAAAATCCCACAGACTGACAAAATTTCCCTCCAGTAAGACTTCAGGAGATATTTCTCTTCTCTCCTCCAATCTAGTACCCATACAAAAATTCCACTTGCTCATTTTTAGAATAGCACGTTTCTCACACAGTTGTCAGTAACAATGTATGAAAAGTAAAAATGAACATATTTCTATAAGTTGCAGATCATAAGATAACTAACTTCATATTGTAATTACATTTGGCATCTCTTTGATTTTCAGTGTCTTCTATATAGCACTGGAAAGTATAAGATGAAGCCATGAAAGATAACATAATAATGGCAACATATTATACGTAATGTATACGCCTGTATATATATCCCCCCCCCCCCTCAATACAGGGAAAAAAAAATCCTACTAAAGGTATTGTACACAAAATAATACAGGAGCACATCCTGGTAGGATGTAAGAACTGAAAAATAGCTGACGGAAAGACTACAGATGGATTGAAAGGAGTTCAAGAAAGGGGGACATTTTATATATTTGAAAGATAGAGAGAGTAAGGGAGAGAGAGAAAAAAAAGCAACGAAAACCTGCATAAAGAGTACCAGGAGATAAGAGTAAGAAGGAGAGATTCATATGTGAGTGAGCTGCATCATAGCCTAAAGTAAATATTATTGCTCCTCTTTGATACAATTTCAAGAGGTTTTTCAGTGTCTTGCTTCATCTATTTCCAATATTGGAGTCACCAATCCTTCTATATTGAAAGAATCTATTGGCAGTAAAAACCCAAATCCCTACCCTCTCTGTGAGGCTTCTGGTACATTCACCTGCTTTGTAGCTATGGTAGTATAAGAGAGGCTTAATAAGACATATCATCTAAATGACCTGAACACGGTTAAGAAACATAGATGGACAATAACTCTCTCATTTCTTTATCATTGTTTTCTTTGGTATCTTTATTTCTCTTTGTGATATTCTGCTACCTAATATTTGGCAGTCACAGGAGTTGTAATGCAGTAAAATGTAGTGCAAGATCAAAAGTGACAAACTACAAAATGCACAGCTATTTCCATGTAGAATTAAAGTGTGACAGTAATGAATGGTTGTAAGATTAGCCTGCTTTAATGGGGTCATCAATGAACTAAAAAAAAAAGCCTAGAAATGTTGCTATGGTAACTGGTATGCCTCAACTTTTTCACATTATTCTCCCTATAGGTCTACGAATATCTTGCCAATGTGAGACAATGATTTCATATGACTGGCAAATAATCACCACTTGTTTACACAAATTTTCTTGATATTACTTTGAGGAATCGTTGAAATGTTGACAAAAACAGTGAAATCTCAGCATTTTCTCTTGACCTTTGACTCCATGGCCTAAATCTTTCCCTACATAATCATTGTCCTGTATATACAATTTTAAGTGTATACATTAACTCATTTCTAAGATACAGCTCAGTATGGAGAAAATGGTGTAATTTCACCATAAAGTAGTATATTTTTTGCATTTTAACCTGACCTATTACCCTTAATCTTTGACCTCATGACCCTGAACCTCCCAAGAGAATAATTGTAAGGCAGTACATATGTACTGACTTTTATGATACCTAGAGCATTTTCCAAGATATGGAGAAAAATGTAAAATTGTAGCAATTTCACTTGACCTTTGACCCTGTGACCAAAAACATCATCTAGAAAATCTTTACCTGTAATTATGCACACTAAGTTCCATGAAAAGACCTTCTGGCATTGTGCATAGGTAATATGGGGAAATGGTGAAATTTTAGTATTTGATATTGGCCTATGACCTATGACCCATGACATTTGACCTTGAGAGTGTGCGCTCAACAGTTGACAGGCACAGCTCCGCCTACTCATACATACTATAAATTATGCTAAATTTCATTTAGATACCTCAAATGGTGTTTAAGTTAATATCAATCACGGACAGATGGAAAGAAGGACAGATAGACAAGTGGAAAACATTTTGCTTCCACGAACACTTCCTGGTGGAGCATAAAAAAGAGAAAGACATAATACTGCTTTCTATGGCAAGTCCACATTATTAAGAATGAGAATCAACCATGACACAAAGAGCCTATTTTCGTAGTTGTTAAAACTGCATATCAAGTATTATGTACCATAAATGGATAAACTTTATTGAGACTACAAATGATGTGTTCAGTAGCAGAGGATGCTGTCTGATCTGCTGCCAGAGAGCTCTGTCTCAGGCTGTAGTTGAAATCCTTGTTACATGCTGGAATGGGATAGCATCACATCTATCACTAAGCAGGTCAGGTCTAACAGTGTGGAGGCATTGGCCACTCCAGGCCTTTTCATATCAGTCCAACGTTTTGAAATAGCATGCTATTTTTTATTCCAAAAACTGCCACGATAACAAAATAGTGCACTATTTGATAATTTATGAATTCATTCAAATTAATGGATTAATTTGAAAGAATTGATCAAGAAAACTTCTTGGGTTAAACTTATGAAATTTTGTTTGAAATAGAGTATGTTATTAATTCTCTTCAGGCTGATGTGAATAAGAAAAGAATTGGTGTGCTAATTTGTGATTGCAAAAAAGAGAAATTCTCAGGCTTGGCTTTTCATTGGACTGCTGTGAAAAGGCCCTTACTGGATCATCACATGGTCAAGCTAATCCAACAGGTGTCCAGGTGGGCTCAAGTCTGGGTTGCTGGCTGGCCATTTTGAAAGCTCCATTACCTTTTTGTGCAGGGAATGTTGTCTCAGCTCTTAAAGGGCATACTGTTACTGTTGCCATATGGGATTACATCTGGCCTATGGTCCACACCTTTGGCAAGGTTATTGGGTGAAGAATTTCCTGAGAATATATTCTCCTAGCTGTCAGCTGGTAATGATGATGACTTGTTGAATGTTGCCTCCAGCTAAGATGCCATCCTACATCATCATACGTCTCCCCCTAGCAATGTCACATCATTCATCCAGCAGTCAACACATCATTCTTATCATCCTTACATCTCCCCATTGCTCTTCTCTAGACAGAATGAATTTTGTCTCATATCATCATCCCTGTGACTTTACAATTCTCATTTCTGCTGGACATATTGCTTAAAGCATAGCAAGCTGCCAGACAAGGGATCAGTCAAGGGGTCAGTTAAGGGGTGGTCAGTTGTAGGCTTCCTGGAAGAAATTTGGTAAAAAGTGAGAATTTGACATTTGAGTCAATGACCTCTACAACGAAAGAGACCCTCCCTAAAGAAGGATCACGTAAGACCAGTCAATATCTACACTATTAATACCCCATATCATGCATATATCATGATTACTAATTATTAATACTCTTTATCATGCATATATCATTAATACCCCTTATCATGCATATATCATTAATACACCTTATCATGTATAAACAACCTATATAAAACCTGCTTGAATTGCCAGTACTAATAAAAAAAAAAAAAGATAATGCCTCAGATAATATGTTGAATGCATGATTATATTTCTCTGGAGTACACCATACTGACTTAAATCTTGATATACTGACATTTTGATGAAATGTATGACAAATACAAGTATTCCCTGTGTTCTAACTATTCAGTAACATTTCCGAATATGACCTTTGTCTTTTTGATAAGCTGATTTCAATCAGCTTTTGCCAAAGTTCTGGAATTTCTTTGCCCTCTCTTATTGTAATAACATGAGGATTGGTGAACATACAGTACAAACATTTCACAATCTTACCCTGACATAAAGCATTACATATTTTTCTGTTAATTTCCCTAAATGCATGCAAAAAATTTGACAAAAAAGAATATTTTCACTCCTTCTTTGGTGTTACTGTATAAACACCTTGCTTTTGTATGTCACCAAAGCTTTCTACAGTACTTTGCCATATCAGTTAAGAGGTAATTCTTTCTGAACAAGTGGAAACCAACATATGTCAAACATCACCTCTAATATAATATCTTTAACCCATATACAGCGGTGGCGTAATGTAGTTTATAAGCCGCTGGTGCCAGAGGCTTTTTCATGCATGTTCACTAAACTGCGCTGTCTCAAATTCAAGGTGATGTCACCAACACTTAAATGAGAAGAAAACTATGGAAAACTAGAAAAATCAATTGAAAGAGAAGGTAATGGTCTTTAGTAAAATAATATGATATACATAATACCCATTTATGTTTTAATTATAAATTTATGAATAATCATATTGCATATAAATTCAGAGGAAACTACCAATGAAAAATATCTTCAGTCTTTATAAAGAAAAAATATCATAAATTGTGATGTCTTCATAACACAAGCTATCCACTGGTATAGCTCATAGGGTATAATGCTTACAAATATGAAGAAATATTGAACGAAAATTGGTAAATGGCTGTGGACTAGTGAGATCTAACTCAGGAACTCTATGGATGGGATGACAGTAAAGCATGTGTGCGGCAGTGTTCGATCTTACATAGATGTAGACTTATTCTGTTAGCTGTAAACCTCAAAAGTGAATACCAATCTAAACAACAGAGACTGGAAGTAAGGCAAATGAATGTGGGATGTCAGGTCAGAGTTTACAGGTTATAATAAGCTCTATAAATGACATCATCATCAAAGCTATTTCTGCTACAGATTATTCCATAGATTGGTGTTTGCAGCAATTGTGTGAACTAAGGGATAACCTGTAGATTGACTGATATGAGCTAATCAGTGAATTAACAGGTTTCTGTCTTTTAGATTGTCCTCCATGTCCAATGACATCCACTATTATAAAGTTTGATCAAATAGCTGTCTCCAAATATTTGTGACCTGAATGCCAAATTACAGGATGAAGTAATTGACCTTAAAGGGAAAGTTCATCCTGATGTATGTTGCTTTGTATGAATGCAGAAAAATCAGAGAAGTAGATTAGTGAAAATTTGGGGAAAAAGTCAGAAAAACTGATTAAATTCATACAGTAAGACAAACTGGCAACTCTGTACAATTTATTTGTTGAACAACTCTCAATTTATATTGTACATTGTACACACAATTTGATTAGTATTCATTTTTCTAAAATATTTTGGCACAGAGAGAACTTATCCACTGAAAAGGACATGCAAATATGTAGTACTCATGTTATGTGCCAAGAACAGATCTAAGGATTTTTTTTTTTTCTGAGAGAAAAATGAATAATTGGCCTTTTGTGTACAAAAGAAATAGAGAGCTGCTCAACATTTTTTTAACATAGAGTGGCTAGTTTATCTTGCTCTTTAAACTTCCGTAGTGTAACATTTCATAACTTCTTGTATGTGTCTATTTTCCCCCATATTTTCACTCATCTACTCCATGTTTTTTCTGCTTTCATACTAAGCAACATGTTGGATGTGCTTTCCATTTTACCTTTGGCAACAATTTTGCTCTTTATCTCATAAGTTGACCAGAAACTCATGTATCTTTTGACATAGTGTTATAAACAACATAAAATATTTGATAGGTTGGATATTCAGTAATATCTTAGACCATTTCAAACTCTGTAGCTGATACTTTTTTAATGTTTCCACTGCTAATCCCTTAATTTCTTTTCAAATGTCAAACTAGAGACAAGTCTGATTAATATCTGAATCATACATATAAGACACACTCACAACAGAGTGGAAATGACAGATGGATGTAAGGATCAACTTCCAAAAAAATGAAAATAAAATGATTACATGAGATAACAAGTGAACACAATGATCTTCTAATATACACCTTCAAATAAGCCAAGTGTTGGCATATAAATCGGTCAATTTTAAAACTATTACCAAACTACTTTCCCCATACAAGTCATATGAAAGGCTCTTTGGAAGTTGTGCTTCATAGTTTATGGAACAGTTCCACACTAAAGTCTTTGTCTAAACTCGTTTGAGTGCTATTACCCACACACAAATGGGGTCATAAAAGCCTTTGAAAAAGTATGGAGCTATGTATGTCAGGCACAACCAATGTCATTACCATGGCACTTCTTTCCCAACAAGAACACAACAACCTCCAAATTGCCTCCCCATCAACAGCCTTACTGAGGCTGTTACTCTTCTACCACCCCTCAGCCTGTCATGAATTATGAATTTCTAATCTACTAATGGGTTGTCATCAGCTCTGACAAGGCCTTTATAGTTGATGTTTTAATATGAAGGCTCACTTTGTAGTATTGAGTGCAAGACTGCCTTTTCCACCTCCATTCTATGGCTTCAGCATGCAAACATTTAACGACATGAATACATGTATGACACTGCCAGCACTCCATTTTCTCTACAGAAATCAGCCATCCCTCCATGATGGAAGTGCCTGAATGATTTTAATAAAATCTTTGAAAGATGAGAGAGAGAAAGGTGAAATGGAAATAAATGCCCAATTCTCATTGCACTCATTAATTTTGAAGCTTCCATCTCCACTTTGCGCTCCCTTACAGAAATGCAATTAAAGTCATGTTAATAAGCTGAATGAATTCATGAATATCTCATTTGATATAATCCTAAACTATTTGGGTATGAGTCACAGTACTGGAGCAACTGTATTCATCTCCTAATATTCGTGGAAATGCAAATTCATGGAACATTAATCCATTTGAACTGGAAGCAACTTTCTTTCATCATTCCACATGAGATAAAGCTAGTGTAACTTCAATCATCCCCAAAGTTGGAGATTAGCTGACACAGTATGTTGCAGTCCAAAGGAGACTATCTTAGAACTTGCTTTGAGGTATCTCTCTACCTTGCTGAATATTTCACATATCTTTACATTTCCAAATAAAATTCACTCATGCAGGTATACCGTTAAATATCCCTCCCTCCCGAAATTCCAGAATTCAATATTAAGAGATGAATTATTTTACATAACACAAAGAGAATAACAAAATGGCAATTATGAAGGGACTCTTTCATACACCCTGGAAACACTATTAAGCAGTCCTAGTATTTCTCATCTCTTACACAGAGACTGAGAAATTCATCTCGTTTTCTTTGAAAGCCTAGCCTTCTAAAAGCCAAGGGGAGTAGGCAGCCATCCAAAGCCTGTAGCAGCTGCAGTACTCTTCGCCAAATCCCCACAACTCTGCTCTCCCTCAAGACATGGTACGCTTGCTCCAAAAAATCTCAAATACCATCTCAAAATCCCCATCTCTCAGAGTTGCTAGGTGACGGATCAGGAAATTCCAAGGTTCAAGCAGCATCAGGAAGGTGGGCGGTTTACAGATTGAATATGAAAATGAGCTTGACTTATTTCTGACAAACATATCAGGGCTCATATTACATACTACTCATTACATGCTTTTGGCTGTGAGAAATGCTATTTTTTGTCTTTTAAGAGAAAAAGAACACCTTATAGTACTCCAGGGAGTGAGCCAATTGCCACATATCACAGCACGTTTCATGTGTTCATGTTTAACATTGGCAAAGCATAACTAACACTGGTAATCTATTAAGACTTGTAACAATTGTGATTCAGGGGCTAAGAAAGTATTAAACACATTCCCAAACTTAATCTGTAATTCAACATAATGGAGGCCAGGATGTGACAAATTGCTGCAAGAAATAACTATTTGTGATTTTCACTTGCTTCCTGCAAAGTGAAAGAGAAAAAGAAAGATGTACTGACAATTTGTTGAAAAGATGCTATAGTTCTGGCTAAGTTTTCAAATGTTCTCAGTCACTTAATAAGGTTTGGTGTGGCATTTAAAAACAGCTCAAAGTTCATTGCCATGTGAAAAGATTGCTGACAACTCAAATAGCTATCAAGTCATTAGCAATATGAAGTAATATATCCAGTTTGCCAGTTTACTAATGATTGATTAGAAATCATCAGTTAAGTATGCAGATATAAAAATCCAACATACTTTCACATTGCACTTGATTGACAAATTGCCTTACATCGGCGTAAATAAGCACTGAATTGATCAGTGTTTTAGTAGTAGCCATGATAAAAAATCATGGGCATACATACTCAAGCAGGATTCAAACCTACGACCTCCTGATCACCGGACAGATCATTTACGTCAATGTAACAATAATAATAATAATACATACAATTTCTATAGCGCCGTTCTCCACTTTGATTAAATGCTCAAGGCGCTTTACAATTGTACATCAAAGCAAACAGACTGAAGATACAAGTACATCACCGTAATAGAAGAAGATGAAGAAGCAGAAGAAAAAAATGTAGGGCAATTTGTCAATCAGTTGCAATGAAAAACATCTCAACGGAAAAAAAAAAACTTTCATGAATTTGAGTATTTTTACATTGTTGTAAATTTTCATATAAACCAAATACATATTTTCTTTACTAAACTAGAACTACTGTATCACTGAATACCCCCACTACAGCAGCTCAGATTCCTTTGAAAAAGAATCGAACCAGGGTTAATCGAGTACAAACACACAGGGCATTTTGCACTAATACACCTATAGATTTTGATACAGACCAAATTTGACCTTACTAACTCAAATGCTTCAGTTTGCTATAAAAATGTGTGGTAACCATGACAATGCTTTTTTATACTAACACAATCTGGTCTTGCATATCTACACCTATAGATCATACATACTAAATTTGACCTTAATTGTTTGAATGCTGTGGAAGTAATACAATTCACAAGGTTTTGGTTAAATTGTAGTTACCATGGCAATGCTTTGTCTGGTAAACACAAAAATCAGGTCTTCCACATCTATACCTCAATGCTGCAACATCCACCACATTTGATTTCAATTGCTTCAAAATTGTAGAAGTAAT
The DNA here is from genome assembly GCF_964275005.1 of Diadema setosum. Taxonomy (NCBI): domain Eukaryota; kingdom Metazoa; phylum Echinodermata; class Echinoidea; order Diadematoida; family Diadematidae; genus Diadema; species Diadema setosum. The sequence continues at coordinate 42,102,644 of NC_092691.1, forward strand.
TCACTCCACAAGATTTTCAAGAAAATAAGCAGTTACCATGGCAACGCCTTGTTGGGTACAAACGCAAAGAGTGTCTTGCATAACTACACCTATAGATGATTATACATACCAAATTTGAAATAAATTGCTCAAAATACTGTGGAAGTAATTCACTTTACAAGGTTTTGGTAAAATTGTGGTTACCATGGCAATGCTTTCTCAGACAAACACACACAAAAAAAACATGTCTTGCACATCACACCTCAATGTCATCATGTACCCTAAGTCTCATCAGAACTGCTTCAAAACCGTTGGAGTTTGCGACGCAAGATTTTAAATGGACCGCCTGACCACATGTTGATTCCTATACCCCCTTATACACTTCGTGTATGCAGGGGTATAAGTGTAATTCTCTACCATTTAAAGCAATGTATGAATTTTCAGTTTTTGCAAATATATGTGACCGTGCATCACAAAACGAACAAAAATTCGCACACGCTGATTTTGTATGACTGAAAGTAGGTGAAATGGGTCAAGCTAACCGATCTTGACTTTTTCATATTTTCTGAAAGAGCAAGTCTTCTTCTACATTATGCTAAAATTTGGGATCATAAAATGGACAGGAAAGTGTGTTTCTTAGTGGTTTATCTCGAACATTTTTTGGTAGAATAGAGTGATTAGGTGTGTCTTTAGAGTCCCCTTTTCATTTCTTAAAAACCTTGTACACACTCTTCACTTTCAACTCTAATAACTTTTGAAAGGATTGTGCTACTGCTTTGAAAGTTGGCATTAATTATGGACAGAATGTGTTAATAAGGCACTCTCAATTTCAGTTGAATCTGATAATCCCTTCATTGTTGTTACTCTGGTGGTTTACATCTTGTTTTTTGTCCCATTCATCGCACAGCCAGCACGGCTTGGTAAAGATTTAGCGCTTGAATAGACACTGTGCTTCAGAGCCTCTTTTCTCAGTTCACACTTTTCCTGAGTGTGTGCTTTCTTTCCAATATTTAGATAGGTTAGGAGAGTCCATTTGATTTGAGTTATACATCATTTAAAAGCTTAAAGTCTGCTCTTTCAGAACATGTTCTTAACTAAAAGTTCATGTCTGGCGACTTTCTGTTTGTTTTGTGATGCAGGGTCACATATCTGTATCAAGTGTTTCAGTATCACTTGCATTGCATGATAGCATTGCATAACAAGGTTTAAGCTACCAATCTTTACCAGAGGTATATTTAAATTACAGTCAGTTTTGTTTACATTCTAAGTAGTAATTCAAAACCTACACAGACTGAAGAAAGTGTAATAAACATTATACCATTACAAATAATCATGAAAAAGATATGACGAATGTGCAACTCTTCAGATTATATGGATGAGGCTTTCTTCTGAAGCGCTAGCACTGTGGGACATAGCTTTCACATCAATACAATATCAAACATAGATACTTTGTCTTATCATCCAGGATTTTAAGTTTTGTTTACATTCTATATTTACCACTTTAATTTTGGAATGTTTGAACAGCCTAAATCCAGACCTACAGAGTGCTACATGGACCGTGGAGCTACTACACTTTGTAAGACTCAGAGCACATTGGTTTGAACAGTTTGTGCATTGTCTGCATCCTAAACAATTACAATTGTAGTTAACCTAAATTTTGTCAGGCACACAATGCATAATACATTTAGGTTGCATTAGTAAAAATCAATTCTTTGATGAGCGAAGACCACACACGAAATGCTCATGCTATATTACTATGAGAGTTACATGCTGCCATGCCAATAGCATACACATATGAATGTTGATTCCTTTAGAATTTGACAGTGTCTGCCAAAAATGTCATTGCAATGCCAAAAGTACTATCCCATGGGCTAATCTAAAATTTTAAAAGGGAGTTTGGGCAATCAGAGTTTGGCTGACTAGCCTTTGCCATGTGATTGCCTGTTAACAAATAATACTACAAGAGTGGTATTATGTGTGATATGTTTAGTATCAGATGATTCCTGGTGAAGAGTCTATAAGAGTCTACTATCCTTCAAACATGGCAGAAACACTTGCTAATCCCCACAAGAAACACACACAGACACATCCGACAACCTATAACTGAAGGCGACAAACAGGTTGATCTAAGATAAAGATGCAGAGAGAGATCTGCCCACTGACGATAAACTACTAAATGCTGACTTAAACTCTCTATCTAAAGCTATAGGGGGTGTAATAAATCTTAGTTAACAGTGAGATGATTTCTATTGCTGTCATGGAGACACAAAAGAAATGGAGTATTCTGATAAAAACATCTGAACAAAATGCCACAAGACTTAAATGTCTTGAACTTTGCCAACTGATGTCACATTCAGTGGTAATTCTAAGAAACATATTTCTTTTACCCCCTCTAACCATCAGAGTTTTCACCCACCTGTTGAGATTAGGTGCCCGATAGATATCAAATCTGCTACTCCAAACCCCCAGTTTACCCCATTCTACCCCTAAAAATGGGACACTAATTTCTTACAGACTTGGGCGCCTTAAGCAGTTCAGCCAATTTTATCTGGTAAGATGAATGAATAATGCTGCGAGGGACTTAATTTGCTAGTGGACAATGGACTTTTTTAAAAAAGGGAAAAAAACAAACCTGAGTGGTATGTACCACACAGAATGCATATATTCAATTGTAAAAACTTGACAAATGATGACAATGAGACAAATAAGAAAGTACTATTGTAACAAAATCATGTCTACAGAAAAATGTGGTTACCACTGAAGGGTCATGGTAAAATCTCTCTCTCTTTCTCAACTTCAGAAACCAATAATAGAATAAATGTTTATGAAAAAAGCATGAAAATATAAGAGAAAAATGTAATTGTACAGATAAGACTGAAAAATAGTTGGTGGATGAGAACAATGTTGCTGGATTTTTAAGAGTAAAACAACTGAGGCAGGCATTAGCATACATTCATGAATTTTTCAGCACAGCAGCTACATCAAAGTGATTGAAATTCTCTCTGACATAGATGGATAATACAGTGTAGATGATTTTGTAACTGTCAGCAACAACACCACCAACAACAACAACAAAATCTTGATCAAATGTAATATGTTGACAAACATCTCTTCAGGAATTTTGATCAACTTCCAATCAAAGGTCTGGCCACGCTGAGTGGTAAATCATCCCACAATCAGAATGGCTACACATGACAGCTATCATTTACTGACAGCCCAGTTTCTACGAGTCTGGATCATCAGAGACTAATGCAAGCACTGGACAGCTGCTTTAGTTATGTTGTCTTCACCTCAAAATACTTTTTTTTTTTCAGGTTTATATATTTACTTCAAGGAGACATGGAATGATTAACAAATGTTGCAGAATATCTTCAAGAGTCTGAATACTATTTTCATCTCAAGTCTGCAAGCTGTTATGGATCAAAACACTGTGATTGACATACAATATCAGATGTGCCCAAATTTCATTGTTGTAAATCATATTCATCACTATCAGGCAAGAAAGTATCTTACAGTATGATGTCTTTTTTCCATGTAACTTGACAATGGCTCAAACATGTCATAGACACTGATATGAAGTTTGGTAAACGTTGGGCTCTTCATGATTGCTTTATTAAATATCCGTCACATAATTACAAGCCATATAACGGTCATGTGATTAAAACACTTTCTTCAGGTGGCTGTACGTCAAATGATGGTGCACTGGTAAATTCTCAATATTCTTCAAACTGCATAATTTGCTAAAATACCTACATACACTGTACATTTCTTTCAACAACCAACAAAGGTAAGTTCAATTTGAACCTCACAATAAAGAAAAGATGGTACAATGTATAAGCTTTTATGTCTTTAACATAAGAGTGATATGTTCAGCTTCAGATACCACGGAAAAAATCCAGCCATGCCAGTGGAAATTACTCGGCAAATACTGACACTTTGTTGTTACTAATTGTCTCTCATAAACAGCAAAAGAAATGGTCAAACCACTAAATGATACATGTGAAAAAGATAAAAGAAAGGAACTTCTACAGAAGTCTCTTAAAGGTGTGGAGAGCAGTCTGTGCTGACACTGCAGCTTGGTTTGCAATCATAACATAGAAAAGAAAACAGTTAATCTGTACTAGCTCACAATATTGTGAAAGAAAAAATCTTCTAAAAAAATGTTGTAAAAGCAGACTGCATAGAGGTAGCCAGGAATCATAGAAATGCAGAATCAAAGCGTACTGAGGTGAGAATAAATTCCTTCCTAGATATTTACTACATTTTTATTTCATTCTTTTTTCCCCTCTCACCTTGGTATCATGCGGTACCCGGCTACACGATACAATCGCAGTCAAGATTCCCTTTTGTAAGCTATTTCACAGCATCTATGCAAATGAGTTGGGACTACCCGAGGAGTAACCCTACAGATGGCATGTCCTGATTGGCTAATGGCACTGCCAATGACAGGGAGCCATGTCACAGCCCCTCTCATTGGCTGACTTCTGACATTACAGTTCAGTATAGCTGGGATGATGGGGACAGAGAGAGTATGACAGAGCGAGAGAGAAAGGAGGTAGAGAGGGAGGGAGGGAGGGAAAAAGTGGGGGTGGGGTAATGACTCGATTGGCGAAGCGTGTGGGGCATTAGAGCTCAGCTCCACTGCTGGTGATCTGGCCTGGACAAAATTCTCTCTTTTAAAATTTGATATCAAAATGCAACAGTTAAGTAATATGTGGTAGGCAGCGGTGAAGACACGGAGGGAGAGAGGAAACAATACATATTGATTGGGGGATGGCCTTGCTCTTTGATGCTTGCTCTCTGCATCAAAGCCTAAAGTCACCTACAAACACGAAAGAAAACCTCCAAGGAAGGGGAGGCAATGAAATATCAAAGAGCACGCAATTTCAATAGAGTCATAGAAACCAACGTTGGAAGCAGAGCAATTGAATTCACTGCTGTAGTAAAGAACATGCTAAATAAAATCACAATAAGTACTTTTCCCTGCTATTTTCCTTTCTTGGATGACTGCAGAATATTTTTCCTGCCCGGGGGAAAAGTCGATTTCTGAGCACTGCTTCCAAATTGCAGCCTTGTAGATTTTTTTTCTCCCCACTTCTGAGAGAGGGAAGGCTCAGTAATATAGGGTAATGTGGTTTCAAGGGAACACACGATGACATAGTCTCATGAATTTTGCATGGTGATGAAAATTTAACAAAACAACATTCGCATACATTCTCTCCTGATGGTGATATGTATTAAACACACAGACATGCAGACATGCATACACACGGACAATGTATTTCATGACTTGATAAGTAAAAGGACTGAAGCATAGACTGAATATAGTTTTTCCTCTTCTATTTCTCTACAGGTGGCACTAGTGCTCCTCAGGAGAAATAGAGGAAAAAGAGTGGGTGAAGGAAGACGGGTTGGGCCTACTCCTCAGGTTTTTCACTGCAGATCAGATGACATGAAGTTCATAGGTTTTTTACCTTTCAATTATTGATTCACTTTCATTTCACCTACTTCAAACATGGATAGACCGAGCCAGCTCTGAGACATGGTACCATCTCCCTCGTGTGTCTCATCATTTTAAGGAGTATTTCTTCCTCTTCAGCCGAGACCGCTTCAGATTTCACACATTTAACTCAGTGAGATAACATATACCGTTACTGGTGATAAGACACAGTTTATTAACTAATAATTAACATTACATTCAGCAATGTACAAGTGTATTCATTTCTTTCTTCAGAAATAAGGTGAGAAGTCATATGGTAAAACTATGTTCAAACAGCTAAGTTCTTGATTATAGTAAGTCTCTCTTTTTTTCTCTTGTATATCTACTGCCATAGTTGACAATGGGCCATCTAACACTATGTCTGAGAGGGCTTGCATTGGTTTACTGCCACTCTGCTAACAATAAACATCTCTTCCACATTTAGAAAAACACACTAAAGCCAATGTTACTTTAAAAAATATATAATTGCCACAACTTGCTCTTGTACTGCACATCATATCCTTTGCAAGGATTCCACACAATTCAGAGAAAAATAAGCGAGGAGAGAAGAGCGACCAAAGAACTAACATGGCTCAAGAACATGTTCCTGGGATCAGGAAATGTGGAAATATTCTCCAATTTATGATGAAAGGGTCAAGGTGTTTGCTATGGCATGAACAGTAAAAAACAAAATCAAAATCAAATAAAAAACATTTACAGTAGACCAATGGAGACATATGAAAATTAGTTTCATTTTGATTATCATCACTCCCGACTATCTGTATCACTGTATACTTAGTAGGTAGTCGGTCTTCAAGACATCAAAATCACTACACTGCTGTTTCACCACTTACTTCTGATACTATCATCTGTGCTCTTTACTTGAAAGAAAAGAGAGACAACCAATGATGGCTACTAATACTAAACTACTAATATCAGGTATAACTCTACTAATAATGGGAGCGGTGTAAATAGAGGAAAATGGTACCGTAGCTTATAAACATATCAGCACTGTGAGCATTGTATCATTTTTTACTATCATCTACACTCTACTTCTAGACGTCATAAATTTGAGATGATCACATTTACGATTATACCACCCATCACCTCAAACGCCATGAGTGTTATTGCATTACATCGTTCATCGTCATAATCTTTACTGGTATTGCAGGCTAATTGATGAAAATTATTCAATCATTCTAAGGACACATATTGCAAGAATTAGCCATGTAATGATCACCATCTGTAATGTGTGAGTTGAATCATTATCATCACTGTAATTGTTATAGCTATTATCATTATTAATGTTGATTCCTCGTGCTTGCTATAGCGGCACATTGATGCCTGTTGCCATGGTGAAATACACAGGAAATATTGGGTGTGGTTGGCATGCTGTTGGTTGTGACAATGATGGCAAACAGTGATGGAATGATTAAAGGAAATCCATGGTCGAGAGAAAAAGTGCAAACACTGTCCACATTTGATAACCAGTGAAAATATGAGTGCATAAATTCTTATTCTTTTTTTCTTTGACAACCACAATGTAAGTCAGCTGTAAAAAAAGAAAATTGAGTTCAATTGAATTGTTGTAAAGTACAAGTCCTATATAAGAAAGGGGGAAGCATGACAGATTGTAAAAAATGAGAGAGAGAGAGAGAGAAAGAGAGGAAAGTGTGCAAAATTAGAAATAAAATAAAGAAGAGAGAGGGAGATATGAAGACACAAGAGGAGAGTGTGTGTGAAGCTTAGAAAAGAGAAAATTTGAAGAAAGAGCTACCAAGAATTTGATTCAATATATTCCAAATTTGTGACTGCAACTCACCAAGTGAGAAAACAAAGAGACCGTTTAGATTTCTTGGCTCCTCGCTAATATCAAATCAGGTCAGAGATCTGAGGAAGAGAAGTGGGGAGAGGTAAAGAACACAAAGGAGAGATATGTGAACAAATTGTGATGGCATATAATTATATTTTCCAAGTGACTGGTCACAGCCATTGGTATACTGTGCTTTTACTTGAAATGTACAGTTACAAGATGATAATTACAGAAAAGGACAAGGAAACACCTGGAACAAATAAATAGAAAAACATGCAAATGTGAAAGGAATAAGAAAGGAAGAAAACATATAAATACAAAGAACACATGCATATTCATCACATCAACTATACTGGCCAAATGGAGAGATACACGAAAAAATAGATTGACTTACATGACAGCAAGTCAAGTGAAAGACACAATGAATGGGATGGCCTCCACCAATTAATTTCTTCCAGATCAAATGAACAACAACTACTCTTCAAAATTAAAAAGAAAAATAGCCAAAGAACCAGTACTCTAATCAAAATGACAGGAGAAGAAGAAGTAAAACACAAAGGCCCGAATTCACAAAGGTGGTACAAATGAAACCATGGTTTAAACCATGGACAAAAACCATGGAGCGCCAAGTGTCGCATGGAATATTTTGTTATGAAATTAGTTATTTTGTCGATGAAATGATTGTTTTGTAACGAAATGACAACATTTTGTAACTAAATGAACATTTCGTCCACAAAATGATAATTTTGTTAACGAAACTTTGTTAACGAACTTGGCGCTCCATGGTTTTTGTCCATGGTTTAAACCATGGTTTCATTTGTACCAACTTCGTGAATTCGGGCCAAAATGTTTCCTCTCAGTAACACACGTATGCCAATAATTTGTAAGCTGTTTTTATTGCATAACCCACAATGACAAGCAAGGCATTTATTCAAATAAAAAACTCTTTTTGACCAGCTGTAGAGAAATCTTTTATATTGTAAATTCGGAAATTTTCATATTTGTATAAATTTTGCAAATTGTGCCAAAGTCTCATAATTGTTAAAAAAACAACAACAAATATTTGCTCTGCATCTGCTGTCACACTAGCCTTACAATATCAAGTGACTACTAAATTTCTAGGTTCTTTGAATAATCATATACTATAGATCCTTACACAGTGTATCAGGTTGTGCCCTATAACTAACCATTAAGTATCCTATAATATAAAGAATGACGATCGTCCTCCCCCCCCCCAAAAAAAAAAAAAAATACGCCACTGAAAGTTAAGATTTGATTGTCATGTAGGAAGCTGCTTTGCTTAGAGTTGGCAGAGATAGTGGCACGATTTAAGGTAGCGTATCAATAATGAATCAATACCATCACGTTGTCAGCTCCTGATTGGTTATATCTGCTCATCTAATATCAATCGATATATCAATCTCCTATCTAGATCATGAGAAGCTGACTTGGCAATAAAAGTGCAGTGTATTCAAACAGGAGTCAAGCTTCAGCATGTAAACTCAGTACTGCATTCATATCTACTCAAGATGGTGGACAACCTTTCATTTCCTTTACATGGTACACGGTGACTTAGTTTGACAGAAATTACTGCAAGATACCACAATAGAAAGAGTAGAAAGGAAGTACATCTGCCATGAACGATGACATGACTCAATTTAAACTTGCTTCAAAGACATCAATATTTCTTTTGTTCTTTTCATTGGCACAATAGCATCATGGCTATTAATCACTCAAGGAACATTAATTACATGTTTTTAATGGTGAGTAGGTGTTATGGTTGTCTTCACATATATTATACTGGATTAGGCATGACAACCAATATGGCTATTTTGTTGGACACAATCTGCTCAGTGCAGCTTAAAAAATAAAGAAAACTGGAAATTTAAGGGAAAACAGAAAACAGGTAAAATTTGACAATGTGTGGGCTAAGTAGCATTGAATGTCTGTGGTGGGTTCATTGTGCTTTTCTGGTTTTAGTGGATGTTACATTCGAGTCATGTTTAAATGAAGGAGTGAATGTGGCGTAGGAAGGGGTTGAAGATAATCACTCACCAGAGCATTATTCTTTCTTATAATAATAACAATAAAGATGATGATGATGATGATAATAATAATAATCATGATACTACTACTACTACTACTACTACTACTACTAGTACTACTAGTACTACTACTACTACTACTACTACTACTACTACTACTACTATTACTAATGAAAATAATGATGCAAATATGCGCTGTGATAACGACCAACTCAAAATCAACCTGTGAAATAATACATTTTTTACGACAATGCTATGTTCCGCAATCAAGTGACATTTTTTTTTTTTGATCATTACCTACTTACAGCTGTTGCTTCCATGACAATTCTGAGGACATTTATAAAATCTCAAAAACAAAGCACAGGGCGTGGAGTTACTGTTAGTTTGCATAGCCGAAGCCATAACGGCAATTATAATTCTATGGAACTCGCCCTGCACACTCGCTTCACGCAATAGCACTACCTCATGCAATGTTGTACTGCGCCATTGAATTTCAATGTGTGCAAGGAAGTATTTTACCCCCTTGGTGTGTGAAGGAAGACACAAACATGCACCTTTTTTTTTTTTTTTTTCGGGCAGAAGGTTCATTTCTCACACATGTTTTCAGTCATTCTTCATATTTGATACATACTAGAAATCTGGACACACAGCTTGCTTAATTCGATTTAAACTTACCATAAAACAAACAAATCGCTATGAATCATACAAAAACATGCAGAAAAGTTGAAGTTTCTTGTGATAAAAATGTAGAAAAGTGATGAGTTTTGATCAGAACAAAATCCATCAGTGTCTGTTTGGTTGTTGTTGGTTTTTTTTTTCATTGTCAAAGTTGGGATGAGGCTTTACATAGCAGTGTGGTTTTACTGCTGGCGAATACAGTAAGTAAAGAGATGTGTTTTAAGTCTTTACTTGAATAAACATTGATTTAGATGCAATACTTCACATAAAAGCACCTCCAGACAAGTTAGTCAACTTACTCTAGTCTCTGTCTAACAGTAATACCTTAGCGGCAAATATCTTACATGATTCATGGTTTACAGGAATGGTTTCCAGCCCTAAAGCAGGGCTCGACACTAACGGTGGCGCGGTGGCCTGGGGCCACCAGAAACGCAAGTCTGGCCACCAAAATTTCAGAAATGAAGAATTTGGTGGCCTGATCGGGCCACCAAAAAAGGTCGGATGTTTGCCTTTGGGCCACCAAAAATAAAAATTAATGTGGAGCCCTGCCTAAAGACTCAGTATTGAGTATCAATTGTTGTATGCTAAGGAAACAAATTAATAGTACTCCTTCATACTTCAAATCTGTGAAAATGTGCTCATGAGGGCATCAACATGGTAACTGTGTTATTCTGCGTTCGTGTTATAATTTCTTGAAGTAAAGTCTTCCCAAAAACTATGGTGTGAGGATGTTAAAAGTTACAGGTGGACTCTCAAATGTAACAATACAAACAATGGTTACAGGTTTACAAAGTGTACATAGTTTTTATTCTGGCATATTTGTCTTTTGGAAAAGACAACCTCTCTGAAATGGAAATTTTCTTAATTTCAACCATCCCATCACTAAACAGTTTAACCATCATCCCTCTCCATCACATGGCTAACTTCACTCACTTTGGAGTTGCCATGGCAAGAGACAATTGGCATTGACTGCAGGTGGTGTTGCTTTTATTGGCAATCACCAGTCTTGTCACTTGTGTGTATGCATGTGTGTGTGTGTGGGGTGGGGGGGTGGGGACAAAGGACTAGAGATCCATGTGAGGTGGAGAAATGCTCACAAGAAAACACCACATCATAGAAAGTCAACCATGTGACAATTTGAGAAAGCGGCAGTCACCACGGAGACAGACTCCAATCAATAAGATGTTAATGAGATGCTTTTTTCCCTTCCTCACACTGGCAATCCCTCAGGCCAACTATGATATTTCACGATTCATGATAGCTTTTAACTCCACTAGTTTGTTTACCTGTGACATTCCCCCCCCCCCCCCCAAGAAAAAGAAAAACAAAGGGCCTACTCCTGCTTTAAAGTCTCACGAGAGTCAATGCATCACAAAGTATCGAACCCATTTTATGAGTGATAATCAGTGAGCATCAATGAGACAGTCAAATCAATTTTCTTGGATTTGCGGACTGCTGAGGAATTCAAAACAGAGGATTTTCTCTGCATGAGGATCCTCCAGTCTGTACACATGGTGACACCTGATCGAAGGAAGCCCTGTAGGCTATGGAGCCACTCATCAGGAAAGTGCAACATCAGTAGCTAGCATTTTTCTTCTCCCAGAATGTTACCTCGTCCCCCTCCCCCTCTTGTATATAAGATATACACTATAACTAGGACTGAGTGAGATATTAAACTGTATGATATCAACTTCATTTTCATGGTAACTCACAACATTACAATTTCTTGTAAAATCTGGCATTCTACACAGACAGTGGCCATAAAAGAGTAAGCTTTTGGTCCAGATACAAAGCTCCCTATCTTTCCAGCTCCCATAGAGTCTAAGATCTGATGCTATGCCACTCCAAAGTTACACACATACAAATTTCTATCATATTTTGACAAAGGGCATACCATCTAAGAAACTTTCAAGCAGACTGCAGACAGCAAGAATGTTGAAAAATCCCAACTGAAGTGGCCATCACCTTTTATTCCTTCCATAAAGGAGTCAGTGTTACAAAACATTCTGTCATATCTTTGCTCTTTAATTTTGTACTCTTTATACTTCATGCATAGAATACTGCAGAAAATGTTTCCTGTACTGTTGCAATAATCTGTATGATCTTATGCTAAACATGAGAAGCTCTTTCAGCATAACACCAAAAGTGTGCAGTGTCCAGAAATAAAGGGTTATGGTCTCGATGTAATTTCTAGCTTGTCAGAGATAACTGACCACAGAAGCCCCATGTGACCGTTGAAGTGTCACTAACGCCTGACGGTGGAAGGTGTCAAGTCGAGGAGACGAAGGATACATCGCGTAAGAATCACCATTTCAGTACAGCTTATGATACAAGTATGCATGTACTACAGTGCAAATAATTTGTTGTGGTGAGAACCAGCAGAATGGGAGACTACCAAGCCCATGGCAATGTTGGTACAGCCACCTAAATCAATACAGGCAGGATGCATGACTAGCAGTCAATAGCTTTCAGTTGACAGATCAAATCACAATACTACAATTTAAAAGATATAAAACATTCTCTTGTGCATCTGTAAAATTTGAACAAACAAGACGTTCCTCAGGCCCAATGGCAAAGGTGACATTTGGCAGAATTCTTTATAGAAATGACACCCTGAACAAAAAACTGACAGAAATGAGAGCACAATGTCCCTTTTATAAACTTCCATATATGAGACATGTGATTAATATCATAAAATACCCTATACCAGTGTATTCCTGAGGATAGATTATCACTTAACCACTTACATGGAGCATCTGATGGAGTTTTCCTAGAGGTGAAGGATACATCAAACATTAAATTTTTAACAGCAATTGACATGCTTGTATAACAAATGTTGACAAGATCAATGACGACGGAAAGAAGTTCACTATGTGCCAATGGGTTTCTAACCAAAAACTCTGTCATTTTGTTCTTGTCTACAATGTAAGACATACTTCTCATGTTCATTTCATATATCAGAAACTTAGCTCAAATCAAGAAAAACAAAAACAGTCTGGCCCCAGCTGTTCCACTTCCATCTAATCTTAAACCTTAATCCTACCTAATCCTGGACCATGAGGTCCTTGCCATGAAATTAAATCAGGTGGGAATCAGACTTCATGAAGTAGCTTTCAGGAAAGTTAACACAATTGGAAAAAAAAACACACACTCTAGCAGGCATTAAATGTAGGGCTTACATGGTTTCAGTCTTTTTAACTTGCTACTATAAAACCCCAAAATTTTGCATGCATTTTAATTTCATAAATTTTGGGACAGCCAAGATTCGCATAGTTAAAATGCACACAAAAGTTCTTGTCTATGCTATAACATGCACTGGAAGCCACTGGCAATTCAGGAAAACTTCATGCCGCGAAAAAGGCTGTTGGCTCCAATTCTTGACAATTTCATGCCACAAATATTTCTTGCTTTGAATACAGTGATTCCTTCAATAACATTTGGTAGTTAGTGCATGGTGCAGACATAACAAAAATAAACTAAAATGTAGAAACACATGGAATGTGTGTTTCCTATCCTGTATCCATACATTATGGAGCACAAAACAGAGCTAATACATTTAAAGGGTGTGTATAGTTCTGGTTGAGGTGAAGATTTAGTTTTTAACGTTTTGTGAGATATTCAGAAACCACTCTATGAGATGTCAAAGAGCATGCAGTTCTAAGGGGTATCAAAAGTTTATTCGATGAAAATCGGTTTTGAAATGGCTGAGATATCCAAAATCAAGGTGAAACAAAGAGATACTAATAAAGTTGGGGCCTGTCGCCTTTTATTATTAGCACTTTTTTGGATATCTCAGCCATTTGAAAACCAATTTTCATCAAATAAACGTTGAATCCTTCTTAAAATTACATGCTCTTTCATATTTCATAAGAGGCTTTTCATTATCTCACTTAGGAATGTTCAAAACATGAATCCCTACTTCAACCAGTACTGTACAGTCCCTTTAAGGTTAATCATCCACATATCACAGAAGATACATGAGTCAAGTCATTAGCAGGCTAGGCATTAATTGCTGATTTATGCATGTCTCTGAGTAAACACTGCCACTTCTGTACCTTCTGACTACGACCCCGTTTATAATGCGGGGCTGGGCCGAGCCGTGGCCGAGCCGCAGCCGAGCCCAGCCTGAATTGCGGGGTCGAGCCCCGCAATTTTGTCCGTTTACACTGCCGGGCTCGGCCGCGCTTTTAATTCAAGCCTTTCAATATTTTGTTGTAGTGGCGCTCTGCTTGTAAACAAACGCAATTTGGTATAATCTGGTTTTCAGACCCTTTGCCAACTGGATTCCGTGGTGACGAAGTCACCGTTCGGGCAAAGGCCTTTGCCGAAGGAAAAATCCTTTGCAGGACAAAACCACCTTAAACTATACTAGTTTTCGACATTGTGGGGGTTAATATCCTGAATAGCAAAATAGTACGGGCAGAGGGTTTGGAAGCCAGACTGAAATTGGCCGCACATTTGGCCCAGTTTGCGTTTACACTGAGAAAAGGCCGGGCTCGGCCGTGGCCGAGACCACCTCCAGAGCGTGGCCAAATGCGCGGCCAATTTTGACCTTTTGCGCGTTTACACTGAAATGAAGGCGGACTTGGCTGCGGCCGAGCCCCGCACTGTAAACGGGGTCTAATAGGCAAACTTTTATCTCTTTTATAAATGCATAAATCTAATGACCAATCTATATTCCACAGGCAGCAAAGTTATGACAAAGTCTCATAATGTTCATTTCACAGGGCAGGGACTGCAAGACCACTTTACATGACATCAAAAGCTGCCACCTGTGGTAGCCATGGAGATTCCCAAGACAAAAATGCCATGGATTGGTCGTGGTTGGTTGGTTGCTACTATTCTGTTGTTGTTTTTGTTTTGTGTTTAGTGGCGTTTTCCATTATTCAATGGGGATTAGCCTTGTTACAAGGTGCTCTACAAGCCACATCTGTGGATACTTTATGACTCAAGCACCATTGCATGAATACTGTATTTCTACTGCCCCTAAAAGACATGGTAAGTTAAAGTGATCTTTTAAGATGTCTCACCTGGTGACCATCATCTCCTTCTTTCTGGAAGGTTTTAAGCGTTTGTTGAAAACATTTTTTTTTTTAACATGTCCGTGGACTAGGTTTAACACTATACAATGTTTGTCACGGCTCTGTTACTTTTCATCTTGTTTTGCCTCCTCTCTCTCTTGTCTAGTTTCCTAATTTCTGTTAGTTCCTTCCTTCAATGTGCATAGAGACATTAATCTACACTGTATGTTTTGATATGTGCTATACAAATACGGTTTATTATTTATTATTTATCTCTTTCTCTCCATTCCCTTATCTCTTTCTCTCCGTCTTTTATCTCTTTCTCTCTGTCTCCATACAATGAAAACTTGAATCTTAATCAACAGAAGCAAGGATATGTACAAAGATTTATACCCTTTCAGTTTTCTGCTATTTTCCTGACATACAATTTTACAGGTAAGATAATCCATAAATTCATAACATTAATGTACTAAAAAGGTATTTTGCTACTGCATAAAAAAAAACACACACACACACTACACAAAATACATTGTAAATACCGAAAGTGAAATAGAATAGTTCTGCTGCAGTACTTCATCCACCTTTTCAACTGTGCACTGTTCAATGTGATGAAACCTCATTCAAATACCTTTCTAAATTTCTTTCTTACTTTATTTCTGAAACAGTATAGTACTTACGGCACTGATAAAGTATGTTTCTACTTTTAGATGACATATTCTCATAATTCACGAGAAACTATTTTAGAGATGTGCATCCACCTGTCGTCAAGCTTTAGACACCTTTGTTGTCATCTGATTACCTTGAATCTCTGAACTATGTATTCTCCCAAGCATATTGTATAGACTCTATTTCACTTCTATTAACTCCTACTTGACAGTAAGCTTAAATGAGACTAACACATACTGAAAACTACACAAGTGTCTATTTCTATATTTGATAGCTCTTGTGATTGTGATAACTCTCTTGTTTCTGTAGAGTGGTTACAAAGTCTCTCATTACTATATACATATGAAAGAAAGTGATACAAGGAGCAATAGAAGCAAACAGCATAGAAATTACCATGAAAATGCAAAACAACTAAAATTCACATCCTATAGTTAAACATTGAGCAAAATTCAAGATGAAACTCATGCTGAATTTATTGAGAGAGGAGAGTTGTTTCAAATTCTCATATCGAAGCACTGTCAAGGTGTTCCATACATGCTTACCCAATTGCCCAAGGTGAGTGAAAATCAAAGTCGGGCAAGGGTTTTGGAACAATGGGGGAAATGTTTGCCTGAACTGGGCAAGCACAAAGTTTTGAAGACACTTTCTTTTTCACTTGTTTCCCCCTTCAAACCCATGAAGTCAACCATACAGAAGCCCAAAAATAATGATTGTTTAGTGATGATACGCACTGTAATTTCATTTAAGCAGCTTTTCAACACTTGCATGAAATAATCCTAATGCAAGCATTCAATCCAATATGTGCTGTTTATTCAAATGATTGTGTTCTATCAAGCCCTTGACTTACAAGTGATTTCTATACCATTCTCTTATACTTGGACCTCTTTTTTTTTTTTTTGGGGGGGGGGGGGGTCAGGAAGGAAAATTCATGTTTCTGCAACAACTTGAAAATCTCTTTGCCTGACTGGGCAAGTGGTTAAAAAAAAGAAGTTATGTAGCATCCTAATCCACTGTAGGAAAGATCCATACTTATCTCAAACTTGCAGCTGAAAATGTACTTAGAAGTGTACTCTTATCTAAATTACGCCTTCTTTGAGCAAACACACACTTGTTTTTACAAAATAATTATTTTTGTTACAAAGCAGTAACTTCACTTACTTAGGATAAAACCTTTTAGGAATATAGATGTACTTCTGCATGAACATGCCTACATGTATGCATGTATTCACTCTCATACACAGAGCAGACATACCAGATTTATCCTTAAGCCATTGAGGACGGACTGATTTTGCTACCAAACTCCCATAGACACCTGTACTTGGGCAGTCTTCAACAGGCTGATCCGCAAGGTGATTTGTAGCTACTGTATGTGTTAATGTATAAAGTTGTACTTAGATCCTAGGTAATATGTGACAGTGATCAAACCGAATTTCAAACTTGAAATTGAGTAATTTGAGTCATAACCTAGTTATTCTAGCAAAAGGAAAGATAGTGAATATATAAAGTCTGCACTACATAACTGTAACAAGGATAAGATAAATAATACCTCGAGCCAGACAAGACTTTGCATACTTTCATATGATCTCTATTAAGCTGAAATCTATTTCTCCTAAAGCACCTTGAAATCTACAAAAAGTATGGGTGAAAACCTAACTCCATACTTGTGAAATCATCAGTCAAGAGAAAATTTGATTGACAGCCATAATGCCAGGAATAAATCAGTGGGCAAACACCCCCTCAATGTTCAATCACAGCACGGGTACATCACATGTCTCACCTTCAAACAAGTTTTCGTGTCACTGAATACCCACTTCTTTACCAACATCCAAACAGAGGGTAATATAATGATGAGCTGCTGTGACAGCTTGATGCAAGCTTTGATTGATGTCACATCTTGGTATCAGCCCCTTGACTTCCTCTTTGAAAGGCCAGTCAGAAGGATAATGGATACAGCGATGAAGCCATACACTCACCATTTGTAATGCAGGAACAGTTTACCTGGAGTGTCATACTTGGTTGATAAAAGAGGCGGACACTGAGTGTACATGAATTGGGTATGGGTGTAACTCTGGCTGGTAGATCAAACAAGTGGTGGTGAAAATGACTCAATGTAAGGACATTTTCCCCCCTTTTTCGAAAGCAGTATACATCAAAGACATTTTTTTTTCTATAAAATGAATAATAGTACTCCTCCAGTGACAGATATTACGTGTCTCACAGAGGAATGATATGAAGAAGATTGGAAATGACAAGAAATAAAATAATTCTTGTAAATTTTAATGCTAAGATAATGCAACATATCAAAAAAAAAATCTTTTGTTTTTCATAATACAATTAATGGACATGTGAGATTGAAGTCAAACACATTCTAGATGGACAGAAGCATCTGATAGATACAGTAATTTGTTTAAAGGAGTTGCATTAGAGTACAGAATGTCTTCAAAGCGATAATCAAGTCTAACGGGATTGCTAGTGAGGTCATTCTAGTTCTGTATCCTTTGACTGGTTTAACCTGTGCATATACCTAACTGTTGAGCAACCATGAGTTCCACATATAGACAGGTAAACAATACCAAATGACTGCCCATAATGATTTTACATGAAAAACAATCAAACAAAAAGTCACGATATACGCAGAATCTGCCATCACACTCATTGCCATGATGCATTATATGATTCGGCACGCCGTACACCGGGGTACCGTTGTAACCCGGGGTACCGCGTTGTATAGCGCCATCTCATGCCCATTATTTATAATGCGTATCCGAATTCAGATACGCCGATTCCGAATTCGGATACGGCAAAGTCGTCGCAATGAACTAGCACCATAGGTGTTTTTCGAAGTAATTTCTAACACCACACCGTTTTGTTAACATCATCTACTGTAACTTTTATTTTTCAGACAAAAAAAAGATAATCACCGAAAGCCCAGAAAATTCACCCCAAAATCAACTGTATTTCTTCAAAATTTGATCATGTGGGCTGCCATCTTTATAATCTTCTACGCGTGCGTGAATGGTCGATAATAAGAGATGAAATGCGAAAGAAAAAGGTTCAGAGCAGAAAATAATTAATAGTTGCATACATTAATTGTTGCATAATCACAAATAAGAAAACATTTTTGTGCATAATAATACTAAAATAATACTAAAAGATATTTTGACACATTTTTTGGTAAGCCAGGGTACAGCGCTGAAAAAAAAAATTAATTCAACAAAATGGCGAATTTTCATTTGGTACCCCAGGGTACCAAATATTGCATCATATATTGTACGTAAGGGAAATCTGATATCAGTAATTTGGGATGACTTCTATAGAAAGAGTTGACCTAGGATATTGTCAGGTTCAAATGATGACACACATATTCAGTTTTCACAGATTGTTCACATCCTAAAATAACTGCCATGTTTTCAACAACTTAAAACTGTACATGGCAAGATAAACATGCAAATTATATACACTTTTGGAACAACTACAATTGTATGATTTAGATGAAAACTCCTAATTTGAGACTGTAGAAAAGAGGTTTTAATGAACTCTTGCATTATTTGTATTATTTGTGTGTAAAATTGTGTCAAAAGGGGTCTGATGAATGTCTCATAAAGGTACTTTGAAGAGTTTGATTAGAAAAACAAAGACAATGTAAATATCATATCACTACCTTCACATCTTACCCTGATAGTCTCATGCATGGACTACAATGCTAGAAAATATGTTAAAGACAATGAAGACTGTACTGGCAGCAATGAATCAAAGTGGCAGAGAACAACTTCAAACATCCTCTGGACTGAGAGATAAGTGAGAGATTTCTACAAAACAGCTGGCAAGAGACAGAGAGGATAGAGTGTAGAGTGGCCATGGTAGAGACAGCTCACAGCTCACACATGAATAGAGTCAGACATCTGTACAGGTGTTCACTGTTTTATGTCTCATACACTCTCTAGCTTACCATGTGTCTCACTGAACTGCAGTAGGCTACTGGCTGATGGACAAGATTTAACACTCATTGCACAATAACCCAGTTTTGAAAGATAAGATGATATCATTCTAAGAGCGAGCTGCACATTTGTGGCACTATATTTGCCATAGCAGGAGTGTACTAATGGTCACATCAGCTCTGATAACTCAGAAATTAAATGCCTATATCTGCAAACAAAGCTGCAACTTACACAATAATACTATCACAATTGTGAGGAGCATGCCTCAGAGAAGACAGGAATAGGAGGAGGTTGGGAAAAACATGGAACATGCTTCAATTCTTTAATATGCACACACATACATGCATACATATACATAGGAACTGAAACATGTCTACAAATCGCAATCCCTAAAAATGAGATTGCCAGTGGAATGACCCATCCAGGTTGTTTATGTACAGTAATCTACTCTGTCAATTCTAAGACTATTTTACATGAAGACACAATGTTACTTCAAAGGATTTGATTGGGATAGTATATTATCCTTATATTGCGAAGGTAAATTGTATGCCAGTTAACATGGACATGATTATAAAACTAATAAAAAAAATACCTCTGCTGATGCTTTAATTGCTAGAGGCAAAAGAAAAAAACCCAAGCTTAGGCAAATTGTAAAACCATTTGAGAACAAAAGAAGCACAAAAAAGGAAAGAAAAATACTTATCTACTTTCAATGTGAATCTTGCTTGTTTAGTAAAGATGTAATAATGAAACAAATCTAATCTTAACTGACACTAACAATTCGGCCCACCTTATGGTTATGTCCAAGCCACTTGCAGCCAGTTTTTTTTTTTTTTTTTTTTTTTTTTTGGGGGGGGGGGGGTATAATGAAGGCATAGCTACGAGAAGGCAGGACACAATATTGCTGCATGTATTATTCATCTCTCCATCCCCCAAATCCCTCCTAGGCCTTTCCATTTCCTCATCAAATTCTGGTAGCCCCCTGCTTCCACATACACATACATCTTGCTATGCATTCAGGAATAAGATAACTGTCAAAAAACTGGAATATTAAATGAATTCCTAGTAAAGAGCTGTGCGATGTAGAAACTCTTTCTCCACAGGCATAATCTCCTTGCTGGAATTCTTTACTTGCTTTTCAGACTTTGAACATCTACGCCTGCAAGAAATGGTCATAAATTTGAACCTTTTACCAATATCACAAAACACAAAGGAATTAAAGGAAACTGAAATGGATGCATTATATCAAAACCCATCTTAAAGACTGAAGTCAACAACACTTCCACAAGTGACTGCATCATGATGGGATCTTAAGAAAGAGAAAGCCAATAGTTTTGTCTTTTGTGCACTGTCCAAAAGTATCTTGATTCCTTCCAATGGTTGCTTTATTCTAGACAGTGTGCATAAAAAGCAGTTTTGGATAAAATTACTGTGAGAGCTTTATTACAATAACAATCTACTTTCATGTGCATGTAAACATCTAATGAAATGCGTGACATGGACAATATGCAGTTGGAATATCACCTAGACCTAAAATGCGGTGGCTTACCCCTCATGACACAGGTCATACGACACACTAACTTATGAAATGGTAAACATGAAACATGACATGCTTTAGAAAGGAGTCAGAGAGTAAGATGCATGCAATGTTTGTTTGGCATGCCTCTTGCATGCACTCCTGTAATCATTACGAGCATTTTATATCAGCTTCGTGTCCTGCCTCAAGAATGAGACAGTCTTTATGATGCAGCCATATGAAGTCAATGCTACTACAACATCTACAGAGCGTGGCTTATACAGAGAAACTATTTCTCACGAACAAGCCATCAAATGGTGGGGAGAACCCTCATAAAAGAGGAGAAATACTACAAAGTCTGATGTGACATGAACTAGGCGACCGAAGCTAGGTGGGAGAAGTCTGGAAGTCCTCTCCCTATGATGGGATTTCTTACACGCCCCCCTCTCATAATCATTAGCATGATCATAAATCCTGATGAAGGGTTGTAGAATTGCTTCTCTTGTCACACAGGTGGGGAGGGGTGAGATAGGTCGGTACGAAGGGAAGAAGGGAAGGGCTCATGATGACAACAAGCCACCCAGAAGTGAGGGCCTGGGGTATACAGTTACTCTACTGACAAGAGGGTGTAGGTGATGTAGCCACCATGCCTTGATCACACAGAACCCATCAAAATGTAAAGAAATCACCCAATTAGGGTGAAGTGGACATCAAAGATGTGAAGAACCCTGTAAGCTTGACTTTATGGATACTTGACTTGGCCACTAGGAGCTATTTGCAGCTCTCTCACAGGTTGCAGGCGGATGAACTTTCACACCAATCTGTAAACATGGGGCCCTGGGTCATCCTAAATAGGAGGAGCACTGCTTACAGTACACTGCAGCATTTCACGAATCAAATCACCCTTTGTCCATCAACATGAAATTGTACATATCCATATTTAGAGTTCTTCTACTTCTTCTTTTTTTTTTTTTTTTGTAAAGCAAAGAAACCAAAATATTGTAAGGCTTCAATTCCTTATCTCTTTTTCTGTTCTCTAACTCTACCTGAGAGTAACCATGAAGAATCCTCTCTATTGATGTCAACTCTAGACACCTTGCAGCTACACTTTACCAAGCATTATGGGCATGGTAGCCCCTTTGGTCTCATACATACACTGCAGCATTCACTGATTAGAAACTCAAAGCTTTTGTTACAGTCACAGAAAGATGTCTTAATTATTCAAGGACAAGGGATCTAGAAACCATTCATAGTGTATCTCATCATAGCAAAAATGGAGGGCTATTACATTCTCTATTTAAATCATACTAAATCTATGCTAGCTACCATTATTTCATGACTTGAGAAGGCCAGACAACAGGAATTAAGAGACAATTGAGAATGATGCACAATGCAGAGAACAGCACATGAGCAAGTTCTTGTATCCACTTTATTCCAAGAAGACAAGGTTGTCTGCTATAGGATTAGATGCATTAGCATTTGTCTCAGAGAAATAATCCTCCATGGACAAAGTGTACAACTTACATAATTTTCACAATGCTGATAAATATGTAAAAAGGTAAATTCAGCTCATAAAAAAGGGAGAGTATTGTTTGCCTGCAGTGAAGTAACCTTGAGGGAAGAGTGTACTGTAGAACAGTGATTCCAAGCTATGCATTTTTAAATCATGGCCATTTACTTCACACAAGCAAACACAAAATCACTGAGGGAACTCTGGGATAAGCATGTACCTTGAAGGTACTTTCAGATCTTGTGTGAAGCAATATAAATCAAGGTATACACAGGCCTGTTTTTACATGTCTGATATCGTCATAACTCTCTATGTTTAGCTAACATCCCAGTAATACTGTGAGTTACTAACTACAGTACAAGACAGTGCAGGCTAGGAACAGATTTTTATAAAATCTTCAAAAACAACTTTTGTTTCAATTCCCCGTCAAGCAACAACTGATATCTATAGTGTATTTGTTACAAAGATCATCATCTTCTACTGATGTAGAACTGGGAACTATATCATGATGAAATCCAAAGTACACCACTCTAGCAACTTCTATCTAGTCTGTTGGCACGACATCAAAGTGAAGGAAAAGTCGGTATCTTAATTTGTAAACATCTCCTTAATGTCTTAGTTTTTCTCCAGTGATATTCCAGTCAACGCCTGACACATTTTGGCCGAATAAAGCGATTACATTTTCACCATGAGAGATTCAAAGAAAATTCCAAACAACTTCATATTAGAAAGTGATAGCCCTTCTACACAAGTTTCTTTAACTCAACTCTGCATACACTTTAAAGTACTTGTTTCATGCGAAATGCATACCTTATCTATTTATATTTCCGGGTATTTTACTTACAAAAATGATATTCACAAGAAAACTAGCAAAGAGGATTAAGCAACTTCCCCACTGCTCGTAGTTTCTTTGCCATCTGTCAAATGCGCTTATAAGTCAAACTGTGTACACTAGCTGCATCCTGCCCTATCTCACGCCACACACATTAGTCAGTGTCTATTCAAATTAAACAATGGCCTAGAGTGGTCTATAGAGGGCCACCTATTGTACCAGTGGCGGTGAGTCAGCACTTACCTTGCATTACCCAAAGTCTCTGGAGACGTTTTCTCTCTCGTGTCTGTAGGGACAAAATATGGGAAAGAGAGGGAGAGGGAAAGAAAAGAGAGAGAGAGATGTATAAAAATTGTCTTGTTTCATTTTCTTAGACTGCATGGATACAGACGTTTGAGAATTTTGCTGGATTTATCATGAACAAAACATAAATGCAAACAGTAAAGTGCACACTCCAAGTTCATTTCTCTTTGTGTCATTTCTAAATAAAATACAATCAACAACAAAAAATAGGACAGTCGTAAACCTGATGGACAGCTATGCTTTCTGCAAAATTCATTTTTTAGGAATTATAATCTTGGTGATGATTTTATGTTAAAATGAATTACACTAAGAAAACATTGTTTGATGAGAGACTCATGTGGTGCGGCAAAGATTGATGATAGGTGTAGTAAAGCAAATGACTTTGAGCATTTTGAAACTGCAATACTATACGGCATCATACACATTGTATCTACATGTCTGTCCCAACAATAGGATGAAAATTTACCGAGACATACAGGTTGCCTGACATACAACAGGGAAATGTTTTATCATTTGCTGTGATACAGAAATTTGATACTGTGTACTAAAAATCACTTGCCAAGTAATCATCTTGATGCTAGTACTTTAATAGTCAGTGATATGTAATGTATTGGTCAAAGGTGGTATCAATGGCATGTTTTACTGTTGAATGGTAATTACAAACTTCTGAGGCACTCTACACACGTCACAGACTTGCATAAGAGATATGCCTGGGGAGTTCCTTGGTTTCCAGGTCATCAGTGGGCAGGTCAATTTTTTTTCTCTACTTCATGGCTCATATTCTAACATTTCACACATTAATGTTCAGGCTTTTTGGTATCATGGAATACATAATACCTTTTTGACCAACATCAACATTACTATCTATGATTACGCACTTCTGCATCATTGAGAGATACCAAAATGAAGCAGGTTTGGGGACAGTTCAAGGAGTAAAAGAGTAACTTTGAACAAAACTACATCTTTTTCTTTCTTTTATAACAGCTTGAGAACACTCTGTCTGCATTCTTTCATTACATCATCTCTGTGTAAAACCAAGAATTCATGAGATGGATTTAGATATATCTCCATATTCTTTTGAAGCCTATCTGTCACCCTATGCAAAGACATGTGTCATTCAGAGTCTCTTCACACTAAGTTTGATTGGAAGACAAGCACCAGAGTCTGGCTTACACTCATCCATAGACCGTACCTACTTTGCATGACATGGTTATTAGCATAAAAAGGTAATCATCTTAATGGCAGTTTCATCCCTAGAACAAGCTGCATCCACCATCCTTTGAAGGCCATAACTGCTACAATAAATCTATGTTGCAAATCACACTTCCAGGACTGTGAATCTCACAGTATTCCTGATCTCATAGTACTCCTGGAGGAAAATAGGGTCAGGTGTGGATTCAACATGGATAAAAAGTATGTTGCCCAGGCAGAAAAATGACAGAAGAAAGAGAAGAAAGAGAAAAAAAGCAGAAACATGGCTACGATGACTACACTGGAAGGACTGCATTTTGTGCTGATATACTATTGTATGCACATACATGTAATACAATAATTTTCAAATCATGAAAAGACAAAATGATAATTTTCTACAGAATGAAAACTACAATATATCCCATGCTTCTTAACATACAGGGTGTACCCCTGCAATAAACTTTCATGTAATACTCAAAATTTGTATGCTGACTTTATGTTGTATGCATGCAACAAAGATTCTGTGTCTAGATTATTAATTTTCCATCAGCTACAATTTGAAAAGAGGGTGCATTAAGGAAATGGCCACATTACACGATTACAAAAGACTCACACCTGAAACAAATTTGGAAAAAAAAAATCACACAAATGTATACACTTATTGAATACATCTGTTGGATTTCAGATAAATCACTCTCGCTTTCTCTGCCAATATATTCATATAATATAGATTAAATTTCAAATTTTGACACAATGTGCTCAGCAATGGAATATCTCTCACTTCTATGTGTATGTCACAAATATTAGGTAGAGTAAGGATTGTAATAAACTCATGGTGAAGGTGTGAACATGATGCATTTCCTCCTAGCAAACAGAAATTAAAGCAATTCTTTTGCAATAGTGATGCTGAAATGAAACAGTAAACGATTTTGTGAATCATTTGTCAGTATCATCCTCAAAGTGGTTTCAGTTTGTTAGGATTTAATAATCAACAAGTTTTGACATTGGCTACTATTTAGAATGTAAAAGACCCTTCTTTTCTCACATTACATACAAGTATACCAGTGACTCCCTTCTGAAAATAATGTGAACAAGAGACATATAATTATATCATGGATACAGTATGTGTGTTGAATATGAAAAATGTAAGTGATAAATTACACATAGCAAGTAATCTCTAGGGAGCCTTGTATGACACCCAGCCATTAGGTGCCATGCCAGTCAGACAGACAACATTCACACTCATTCTGGGAATAAGCTGCCTCAGAGGATGGGACACTAGGTTATCCAAACAAACATTGAGAGTATGAAGCAGGAGCTGACACACACTGAAAATGACTCGTCATAGATCAAAGCAAAGAAGAAGAGCTCCTGGGCACACTGCACCTAATAGTCCAGGCTAGAAGGCACCCAACCTTGTTTTTTGATATATACAATGTTTTTTGATGGGTTCTTGTCAATTCGAGGGTGCTGATTCCAAATCCGATTGATGCCACTCGCGTAACCTTGAGCATTTTCGGCAAAATGCAAAAATCCAAAATGGCCGCCGGATATGCTAATTCGGCCGTGATAAACACAATAATGTGCATTATATGACCAATTATTCCACCAAACTTTGTACATTTCTGTTCCTAGAGTTACTCCATCTGCATTTGCAAGCGAATTTTCATTTCATATAGGTTCATTTAGCATTTAAAGCTCATTTTTTAATTCAAAATGGCCGCCATTCCTATGCTTATGTATTATATGAATGGCAAAACATATGCATGGAAATATACAACAAATTTACTGTATTTCCAGTCCCGTACCTACGATATCATGAAGTGTTGCATGTGCAATATGTTGGGTGTCAATTACAATATACAGGGGGCCTACATATATGAGCATTTAATATTCATAAACCTTACGATGTTGAACACAATTTCTTATATATTTCATTTTATCTCAACAAAAGTCTCAACAATATAAGTTCACTAAACGTCTCGCAAGGAATCAATATACCATCATATTCTACATGCCGGTTGAATATAAAAATGTAATACTAACACAATATATTAAGGAGCCTAGATACATGGTATTTATCAAATAATGTTGAAAATGGAGGGGAAGCTATAAAGCAACTTATAAAACAAGCTTGTAATATGCATTCCCCTAAAATCATATTAACAAAGTACAGAAAAATCCTATACAGTAAGTGCAGAGATACATGGTTGCAGACAAAAACGCGTCGGACATTAATGACACAACTAAAAACCCTTTACATTGTAGATTTTTTTTTTTTCCAGCAAGGAGTTGGGGGGGGGGGGGGGAGCAGTCCTGAGGCGAGTTCGAAATGTATTATAACCTCCATCACTTTGATATGATTTAATTTAGAAATGCCGCCTTGATATTATCGAGCAAACCTGATTTTCTTCTTGAATTAAAACAACAATAAAAACTGTTGAAGGCATAAACGGAACTGTCCTAATGCAATACCGTACAAACTGTTCATTAAACATCAACCAAGGAGCAATGTGAGATACCTCTTTTAGCTCTCTCACAGTAACATGTTCCCAAGTGTTGATGATATACACTTTGAAATCATGATCTCATTCAGTCTTGTCTTAAAACTAAAACTGTCATTTTTATTGTCTTTAAAGAACCATTTAATTGTATGTTTAGCAGCAGGCGACATCAGCCCCAAATTTGCAGAATTCTCAGGCTTAAGATGCGTATTAGTCCTGCAATTGTTTTAATTGCAACCACATCGTGGTGTTCAGCACTTCCTCAGGGGTCAGAGGCCGATTACTTGTCATAGAAACAGGATGAAAACATGAAGACTTGCTTGATCACCACCCGTTGAAGCCCTGTGGCCTTGTTGCCAGGCCAGAGACAGTGTTGTAGGTAACTTGGGTGGTATCAGAGATGACATCAGACCAGCATCTGCCCCAACCCGTTTTGGGGTCAAAGCTTTCAAGTTACATCAGGGAAATCTAGGCTTGTGGGATTTCAGGCGCATTGATGGCAGGTTGTTCAAGGGGGCATTTCATGAAGTGTTTTGTCAGATCTTTTCTTTTTGACAAACTGTTATAAGCTATTAAATCCTTGCATCTGATTGGCTGAGAGCAAATTTGTCAGACAAATTTGTCAGACAAAATGCTTCATGAAATGCCCCCCCCCCCCCATGCTATCGTGTTTGGAAGGTCAGGGTATGCGTTGACGGCACTGGTGACAATGGCCATCCTTTCCTTCCAGTGTGAGGGAGAGTGATCGAGTGCCAGTGAAGGAGGGTGGCCTTCCTCAGCCTATGCTTGGAAGGCTTGCCAGAGAGGGCTACCTTGAACATAGCGTTGGAAAGATGGTTACTAAGATGGAAGGCATGGGTCTGATGATAATCTAATAATAAAAGTTTGGGACAAAGTCTCCAGAAGATGAAGTACTCCACTATTGTCTTGAGATGGGTCAGTACTCGGCTCATGTCATCCAAGGACTTTCTATGAGACGTAAAGGCAAGATCATCTGCAAACTTCCTACGTGAAGTGAATGTAATGTCACCACATATGTTAAAAAGACCTCTAGTGGAGTTAGTTTGCAGCCACCATTAAGGAGGCCATCATTCAGAGTCCCAACACAGCTGGTCTGGTTACCGAGAGCAATCCTGAATCTGCAAATGCTGAAGATTAAAGACAAGCAGTGTGAAGTTGTTAGAACACTGCTTTCAGAATGAGGAAGCACTGTACAGATCTCAGAGTCTCCCTCGACATCATAGGCCTATACTCAATCACATTCACTCCGAAAAAAAAAACGGTGGTAAAATTCATCTACCATATATAATTCATCTGGGTTAACATTAAAAATTTGGGGGCATTGTTTTCATTTCAGAGATTTGACAACAGGAAGTGAGGTGGTCCCTTTTTCCACTTTCCCCTGCCGCATGTTCTTTCTCGGATGAGGGGACTGAAAAATTTGTATAATATCGCTTTTAGATAATGTAGAACAGGACAGTTAATTGGAAATTTCATTTTTGTCATCATCTAGGATTCAGCCTTTTAATTCAGTAAATCAGAATGAATATTTTGATGTTAAACATCTCAAGGCAAGTAAGTATCAAATGTTCATGTCTAATAATTCCTGATAAACGATCTTGATCTTGGCGTCAATTCAAGTTTTGGTGGATTTTTCCAAATACCTAAGGAAAAATTCAGATTGAGGTAGCAAATTTGGATGTTTGCATCAAAAAATGAAACAGCCTTTGTTAGTAACATCCTTCTGATTTATAATCAGCACACAAATTGGTAAACAGAGGACCTGAGTGACAGAATTTTTTTTTTTTTTTATTTCACACGCTCTGCCGTTCATATTGTGCAGGGGTATATGAGTGGCATCCATTTTGAAGTTTTGTATTAAGAAGAATATAATAAGCCTAAAGACAATAAACTTTCTGTTTGTTTGCTTGTTTGTTTGCTTGTTTTGCTAGTGGCACTCATCAGATTTGCATTGCACATGCAAAACTTGATAAAAGCGTAGGTATGTGACTGAAAATTCGTCTTCTATTTCTATGCATATTTTTTGCCATTCATATAGTACATGAGTATAGGAGTGGCGGCCATTTTGAATTGAAAATAAGCTTAAAATACTAAATGTACCTCTTCAAATGAAAAATTTCTTGCATGTGCAAGTAGAAGTACTCAAGGAACAAGAATTTAAAAAACTTTGATGGAATAATTTGTCATAAAATTGACATAACTGGGATTATCATGGCCAAATTAGCATATCTGGCGGCCATTTTGAATTTTTGCGTTTTGCCGAAAATGCTCAAGGTTACGCGAGTGGCATCAATCGGATTTGGAATCAGCACCCTCGAATTGACAAGAAACCATCAAAAAACATTGTATATATCAAAAAACAAGGTTAGGTGCACTTTCTATGGAGCCTAGCCTGGACTATAACTTCTCAACTCATCAACCATCTCCTGACACCACGGTAGGCAGAGATGATCCACATGTAATGAAAACATGTTCCCACAAACACACTTTACAGATTGGTATTTTGAGGAAATGGCAAAATGAGGAGTGACATGTATCTGGTCGACAAATCTCGATCTTGTTCCCAATATTTGGACGTCATCCATGTACTTAACGTAATGGTCATTACGATGAAACTAATAAATGGAGCATTTGTTTGCCTTGTTGCTGTCAGCCATCACAAAACTGACTTGCAATATCTTGCTCTCTTTTTTTTTTTCACTATCGAAAATAAGCCATCTGTTTTAAGATTTTGCATAAATGGACTATTTCTGGGTCAGGAATACCTAGTTTAACCCCACTTCGGAAAAATCCATACATGATCATCACAGGGAAAAAAGTTATGTGGTAATCCTAACCGTAGCATTATATGAAGATAATGCACCGAAGTATTTGCAGTATTTCTTTCCACAAAATTTCACAGATTCAAAATGCGGCTGAGTATCAAGGTCTCTTCATAAAGTAAGATGAAAGGTCAAGGATGATGACGTGACATTTGCAGTGATACTCTATGCTTACTCTATCACAAGAGAAGAAGAAAGCAAGTAGCAGCCAGACCAGAAATAGTCCCTACTGCAAACGACAGAAATCACCAGATCATCTGAACTTTGACATGCTCCCTCCTCCCCCAAATACAAAATACATTGATTAGATAATTGCCCCCTCTCCCTCAGAAAATGGCATACGTGTACAAAATAAAGTACTCTGAAATATGCAACAAAATAAAATGTACTCTCTCGAAAAGGAGGGTGTTATCTCTTTGAACACCAACCTAATGTAATATGGTGAATGTCCCCTTGATGTAACATGGTTAAACTGAATTGCTTCTAATTTTATGTTTATATTCACATGGTGTATCATAAGCCTTCTTATCTTGATTTTAAAGGGTGTGTACAGTTCTGGTCGAGGTGAGGATTTAACTTTTAACGTTTTGCGAGATATTCAGAAAGCGCTCTATGAGATGTCAAAGAGCATGCAATTCTAAAGGGTATCAAAAGTTTATTTGATGAAAATCGGTTTTGAAATGGCTGAGATATCCAAATACAAGGTAAAACAAAGAGATCCTAATAAAGTTGTGGCCTGTCGCCTTTTATTATTATCACTTTTTTGGATATCTCAGCCATTTCAAAACCAATTTTCATCAAATCAACATTGAATCCTTCTTAAAATTACATGCTCTTTCAAATTTCATACGAGGTCTCTCATTATCTCACTTAGAAATGTTCAAAACATGAATCCCCTTACCTCAACCAGTACTGTACAGTCCCTTTAACAGTGGGGAAAATTGTGCTTGACATGAAATCAGCACAAAAATAAAAGCCTGCACACTTGTTGTTGTTACATAAAATGTATGTAATAAAATTTCATATTTTGATTCCATTGAGTCAGAAACATGCAGAATTCATCTTATCTGGTCAAACCTGAAAGAAATACTCACATGAAAATTTCCACTTTACAGTAGTATGGAGTAATGTACGGTTTAATTTGATGCAGATACATAAACCAGCCTTGCACATGCAATATGTGTGTCTGCTATGATTTAGCTTAACATGTTATGTTTAGCTGAATTAGACTTAAGTCTACTTGCTACTAGTACTTTGATTTTATGATCAACACTTGCCATTTTATCAGTTAATGACAGACTGTACAAGATCTGACCTCAACAAAAGAAGAAGAAAAAAAAAAAGTAAGTCAGTATCAAAAGTTGGAAACATTATAGTGGGGTATAAGTTGTCACAAATCATCCTATCATTGTGACCATTACATGGTTTCATGATCAATTTGTTAACCAGTCACACTAACTGATACACTTAGTTTCCTACATCACAATCAGATTCTTACAAGTACATTGTACCAAGTTTAACCAAGTTGTACCAAGCTTAAGCTATGCATGTACACACAGTAATATGCAGAGAAATATCAAGTATCTAAACACACTCTGCTGCTGGTTGTTCTCCATCTAGCTGAACACACCTCCTGACCCTAGCCTGTAAAATAAAGCAGAAGTGGAGATGTAGCTGGACATAGAAATGCAGTATTTATATGTGCCACCTGAATTTTGGCATGGTTTGAATAATTCATGAAGCCCCCCATCCCCCCCCCCCTCCTTTCCGGCGTCTTGTTTCTTAAGCAGACCATGTAAGTCTGTGAGCCATTGTATTAATCTGGGGACTCTGATGATGGATCACTCCTTCTAACGGATGCAGATGCATCCAAAATCTGAACAAGAACTATGGGGATTTCCATGGGAAGAAATACAACTTAAGAACACAAAATCATAATGACATGTACACTGAACAAGTCTGCTTTCTGGTTTGAGTAAACTTACTCCTTAGAAAGACATGAGTCTGCCTTGAAAGAAACTGAAATTATATGTAAATAGCTGTATGTTCGGATAAGGCAAATGTTTATTGAAGACTCAAGACATTTGGTATTCGTAGTTTGTTTCTGCATCAAAAAGCATGTTTGGAATTCATTTAAACGCAGACACCTTTGGAATAAATTTCAACCATGGTAGAAGTGCACAAGTATCTTTATGACTTTACTTTGAAGTATCCTGCTGAAACCTTTTCTATCAGATAACATTTTGTGTGAGTAACAATTCAGCTATTACAATATCTTGGGATGCACAATGAAACATTTAAAATTAATGGAAACAAATAATAAATCAATTTTTTGCTTATATTACATCACTGGCATACATTATTATATCTCAAAAACAACAACAACAACCTATCATCTCATTGTACAGTGTGATGTATAAGAAACTATGTTATCAGGAATACAATTTAATTGCATACACGTGTTAAAAGATCATGTTTAACAAAGGTTAACCATTGTGACAGAAAACATTTATGTCTGAAACAGGGCCAACAAAATCCTGTAGAAAGGTACACCTTTCTGTTTCAAAAACTTGTGACAAATTTTATCAATGCACATTTTGGAGAATATCTGTATTACCGAATATCTGTATTAAAGTGATTGGACAGACCTGGTCACATGAAGGTGGAATAATTGTTGTTACAATGTTCTCCAAAAGGCAGAAAATTTAATGCTTGTTATGTTGTGACACATATTGATATAATAAGTTTTGTAAATTCCCAGTTTGTATTCCAAGAATACTTTGACTACTCCTCACGATGTAATAATGAGTAGATAATGACTTTAGTTGTTGAAACACACACAATGAGTCTGTAATGTCTCAGGGTTTGAAAAGCTACAGTCAGACCATTAAGTTATGTTACTCCCGCACGCACTGCGCACGGGGCTGCTTCGTGCGGCTGCGTGCGGTTTCGCACGGGTGCGTGCGGCTCCGTGCCATTTCATACGGCCTCGTGCGGGTGCGTGCGCTTCTGTACGCCCCCGTGCGACCCCGTGCGACCTCGTGCGCCTCCGTGCGGCTGCGTGCCAGTCAGTGCGCCTCCGTGCGGCTGCGTGCCACCGTCGAGTGCGGACCATCTGGCACGCTACCGTGCGAGGTGTTGGCACGGTACCGTGCGTGGTGCTGGCACGCTACCGTGCGAGTCCGTGCGAATCTAGCATCCTGCTAGTCCCGACACGGGACTCTTATCTTTTTTTCACTCTCTCATACGCCCTCATTGGCGGTATACGAAGGCAGTCTAGGCAGTGGACTAGCATCCTGCGTGCGAATCCATTGGAGGCCGTGCGTGCATGCATTGTGTGTGCTCATGACTATGTGTGCGCCTGCGTGTCCATGTCTGTGGATCCGTGCCCATGCGCCCTGTGTGCCTGCAAGCGATCGCGAGAAGACGATACGATGTACACACTGTACAATGTTCAATGAAAGCCCTTACAAGTCTGTGCAACTGCGTATTACATCACTCATGCCTGTCCAAAAATGGACGATTTTCTACATTGCAGAGATCACTTGCAATCTTTCTAAGAATATGGAGTGCCATCACCGTGTGTACATGTATCTCTCCTTGCAAAGAAATTAGAAAAATTGTGTGGTTGTGTGTGTGTCTTTATCACTCGATAACTTGAACAGTGTAGAAATAATCATGGTAATAATGACAATTAACAACAACAGAGAAAAGCTATTGTATAATTACATCAAGGGAACCATTTGTTGATGATGATGATGATGATGATGATGATCACTCAAAAGGTAATAATAAATGTACATTGTAGATGTTCCATATTGTTACATTATCAGTATGGTGTATTAGTATTTTTACTATTTTTGCCTCTCTTAAAAAAAAACCCACACACACACACACATTCTTTGTCCTTTCTGATATTCCCCAAAAGCTTTGAAATATATGTAGAGCTTACACATTGTCGTAAGCAGGAGATAAAAAAAAACATCGTCGCTGCAGGATAGGTCGGTATATTAACAATTTCCGTCTCGATAGGTTTGTAATCTTGGCAAAATATATAAATACATATACATAGATTAAGAAATATAAATATACATTTATATATATATATATATATATATATATATATATATATATATATATATATATATATTATATACATATACACAAATATATATATAGATATTGATTGAATCGTTTCTTTATTCAAGAAAATGTGTTACATTACACCACCGGTCTAGTTATCCCAAGGTTTCTTTGAAAATGCTGCAAGCATCAAAATATCAAGCATCGTAATTTTTATATACAATTTCCCGTGAATGCTAAGCGTATGAGAGAAAGAGATAGAAAAGAACAAAAAACTTCTGCCATGTCTTGTTTCTCGCTTTATTGCAGCGTATGTCATTGTCGAAGTATAAATGCTATGATAAATGTTGGTAACAACCACATGAGAACTTGCACATTCGATTCCCAACAACCATTAAATCATTGGGGTCCGTAAAAAAGGTTACATAATACATACGAAGCACCTCATTATAATGTATTCGATGGACCGGTGCAGAAAAACTGGCTGTCTGTAATCGGCCTTTGAACATCTCTATTATGCTTATAATCCCCGACTTTTCAGATGGCGGCTACGAGCGCGTCCAGGGATGTTTTTGTATCAACATTCTGACTATTCATGGAGGTACAATGTAACCTGATACTCTGGCCACCTGGTCTATTCAAAGTATTCTTGCGTAATACACGCGCGTAATTATGTTAGGCTGTGTTTCACCATGATGAATATATAAGACCCCGTAGTAGCAATATCGGCTCTTGCGTTGTATGAATGCTATACAGGGATCCTCCATTTGGTTCGTTGGTCAAGTATATAGATTCTTTTAACGATCTTATAAGCAGGCTGTCATTCATAAGTATGACAGAAAAACAAACAACAACTTCAAGCAACATCGAAGTTGAGTTTCGCGAACTAATCTTCCATTTGAGTTGGTTTCTCGGTTTTGTTTCAACAATTTTTATAATGTTGACAAAAGCCTGATGGGATGTTCAATATTCAATTAAATCATTGCACCTTTCTCGCAATCTTTGACAACTAATGATGACTAAACCTGTGAAATCCACGATTTATTTATTTATTTATCATTTTTTTTTTTTTGTATAGAGACGTTTTCTTTTTGAATTTATCTATCATGACTGCCTCCAGATTTCGACCATGATTATATGTCTTAGGTTTCCATGGGATCAATAAAGGAGATCAACGAGCGCATTTGTAGGTTTCCTGTCGGGTTTAATGTTGGAAAGTTTATGTGCAATCACGATTCACTTACAACCCTATATACACCGTAATGTCGGGATGAGATATTGTTCACTATATACACATCAAGTGAGATTAAATCTTACACAGTGTACTGTGATATGCTATATATGATAAAAGTCATCAGCAAACGGGATAGATTATTGTTTTGTCTATGTGTGTGTGTGTGTGTGTGTGTGCGTGTGTGTGTGTGAGAGAGAGAGAGAGAGACATGAGAAAGGGTGGAGAATTATATATATAATTATATATTCACTTACAACTATATGATCTTATAAAACACATGTTCAAGTCAGTTGACGGAACATTTATAAGCTCTTCCGGTCTGCCTATGAAACATCGGAGTCTATGCGATAAGAAGAAAGATTGAGAGATAGAGAGAGAAAAATAAAATAGGCTGGTCTTCTAAATTTTGTTCGATGAATGGTAATCTTAACACACTTTTGCAAACGAAATGAAATATTATACACGGCTAGGTTTGCCTATAATCTGTGTTATGGTGATATCTTATTAGATTATACATAATAATACGGGCAAAGTATCTTGGATAAGTGATCGCCACCATCGATGAAGATATTCAATCTAGACGACTAATTGAAGATGATGAGAATAAAGAAGACATAGTGGATAGCTGGAAAGGAAAGTAATGTGATGCAATGAGATAAAAATGAAGGAGCACGAATCGAGGCAAATGTATTACAAAGGAAGAGAAAATGGCATATTCGAGTGTTCAAAATGGTTTAACATTATGCGAAGATTTCATAGTCATTTTTTTCTGTGTGTGTGTGTGTGTGTGTGTACGTTTGTTTTCTAATTTTACAGTTATGTAATTCAAACTCGTCGACAAAATAAAAGAAAAAAAAGATAGCGCCATGAATATGTTCATAATTCAATCTCAGTTTCCTCTCACTATATCCTATCACTTCAAAAAAACGTATTCAAATTAGAATGCCCGTAGACAATTCAAATTCGTCTCCATGTGAGAGAGCGTCTTTTCAAACAGGGTCGCAGGTGACCATTCCCGAATTCGACGCAGAAGTTAATTCAATTTAGCAACAACAAAAAAGGCTGGCCATCGCGTATACTCCAGCAGCTGTAGAAGAAGCCGACATGATCATAGAAGTATGACAAGCACAAGCCACACAGGCTTGAAGGCCTAAATTATTACATCACTTGAGAAAATAAGGAAAAGGCAATATCTTTGTTGAAATAAACAACATTTCTCCTGGCATTCTTCAATCTCTCATAACAGACGGCTAATTTTGCTGAATTGTTCTTCTCTTATGTCATGAGTGTAAATCAATATTTGTTTAATTGTTTATACAGTACCAGTCATCCCCCAATAAAAGACAAGAAAGAAATGAAGAACTAATCTCATTCAATAAGCATAATGTATAAAGGAAATGAGCATTTGCTGCAATCGTTTATGAATATGAAAATGCTGCAATGTGCATGAGTGCGCGAAGTCTAATGGAATGAAAAAATGTATCCTACCTAAATGCATATATATCCATATATATATATATATATGTTACGCTGGCACGATAAGTGAATAAACCACTTCAATAGCAGCATGAAAACATTTGATTTCATCGATACACATGAGATAAGACAAGAACATTTCATGCTTTTATTGCCCAAAATACCTTGCTCCTAAACAAAGTGTTCAATTGAAGCGATGGGTTATCACAGGTCCATCTCTCACAAAATTGAATCACTCTTCACAAATTTGGAGCGCTTTCTACGAAGGCAAATGCATTCTATGGACCGGTGCAGAAAAAAAGAGACCGTCTGTAATCGGCCTTTGAACTTCTCTATTATGCTCATAATCCCCGACTTTTCTACGAGCGCGTCCAGGAATGTCTTTATATCAACATCCTGTCTATTCAATAAGGTACAATGTAACCTGATACTCTGGCCACCTGGTCTATTCGAAGTATTCTTGCGTAAAACATTCGCATATGTTAGGCTGTGTTTCACCATGATGAATATATAGGACCCCATAAAGGCAATAACCATCGGCTCTTGCGTTGCATGAATGTTATACAGAATATCCTCTATTTGGTTTGTTGGTCAAGTAGATTATTTGAACGACCTGTAAATGACATAATCAGACTGTCATTCATAGGTATGAGAGAAAGAAAAAAAAAACACCTTCAAGCAACATCGAAGTTGAGTTTCGCAGACCAATCTTTCATTTGAGTTAGTTTCTCAATTTTGTTTCAGCAATTATCCCTTTCATAATGTTGACAAGAGCCTGATGGGATTTTCAATATTCAAATAAATCATTGCATCTTTCTTGCTTTCTTTGACAACTTATGATAACTAAATCTGAAAAAATCCATGCTATTGCGGTACCTGCCATCCACACAGAAGTTTCTTCTTTTTTTTTTTGTATAAGAAGTTTGCTTTCTGGAATTATCCATTATGTCTGCCTACAGATATGACTTAAGGTTTCCATGGGATTTAATAAAAGAGATCAACGAGCACATTTGTGATTCAACAGTAGGGGTTAAATGCTGCCAACTGTATGTACAATGTTATAATTGACTTAAAACTCTACTGCCAAGAAGTATTGCTCATTTCGAATCACATGAAATAAGATTTCACATAGTGATAAGACAGAAGTTATTTGTTATAATATTATTATGATGAAAACTCATCACTAACCGGAAAGACTATTGTTTTGTGGAATTTGTATATTTGATAGAACATTTATGAGGTCTTCCGGTCTTCAGGCGAAACACTGGAATCTATAGCGATGAGAAGAAAGATTGAAAGGGAGAGAAAGAGAGAGGGAGAAAAATAGGCTGGTCTTCTAAATGTTGTTTGATGAATGTACATATATTAGATATTGTTGTATATATATATATATATATATCTGTATATATATATATCTGTATATGTATATATATATATATATATATATCAGTATTCATCGCATAATCGGGACAGGTTGGGAGTAGCAAACACGGCCCCTTTAAGCGAGGTGCCCGATTTCGCGATGAGCACTCACCATACACTAATGGCATACGACATGTACATGTAGTGCACACACACACACACACACACACACAGACACATACGCACGCATACTGACGTACTGTACATGTACATGAATACACAACCACGCTACCCCTCGGCGCGCGCGACCCTCTAGCTCTCCCTGCATTCTCGCAGTGTTGTAGAGTAATCGCAACTGGTTCTTCTTCTGTCACCTCTCTTCGAACACAAAATATGTGGATGAAAAGCTAGCACTTTCTTAAACATTCGTAAAATTCTTGGACACGTAGGCGTTCTGTATAAATACATATCCACGACCATGGGAAATGATTACCCAGAACTGATGTGGGAACGTCAATGAAAAGTCCTTCAATCATTCAATCATCACGGCTTGATTGTTTTACTTGCCGCGATCACTGCACTGTACATTGTACATGTGTTGTCAATATGTAGCGATCTAGCTCGCCATAATACACATGTACAGAAAAGCGAAGGCGGGCAGCGAGCTGAAATGTACGTGTACTGGATGGACGGAAGTCAAAACACACCAGTCCGAAGCTTGCTTTGTAAGTTTGATGTAAACAACAACTGATAGGGAATCTTTGAAATATTGTTGTGGTATTTTGGTAGATTTTTTGTGTAAAATATAACAAAATCAAAGATCGCTTGAAGAAAAATTGTCCCGTTTATCAGAGGTCCCCGCCCGATTATCCAGTGAAAATAACGTGCATTGGAAATGTTTCTGGGAAGCGTATGTCGTTTAAGCGAGGTTCCCGATTATCAGATGCCCGATTATGCGATGAATACTGTATATATATATATATATATATATATATATATATATATATATATATATATATATATATATAATACAGGCAAAGCATCATCGAGAAGTGATCTTCACTAATGATATTATTCAATCAAAGAATTGGATAACTGGAAAGAGAGGGAGAGAGATCAAAGAGGGTGGGGGGGGGGGAGAAATATGATGGTCTTCTTAATTTTTTTTGATGGATGGTAATTCGATCACACTTTAGCAATCGAAATGTAATGTTACATCCGGTCAGGTTTGCCTATCTATGTTATGGCAATATCTTTTGAGATTGTATATACGGGCAAAATATCTGTATACGTTTGTAGGCGGGAATGAAGTGGATAGCCGGAAAGGAAAGTGATGAAATGTAATGGGAAAGAATAAAGGAGCACTAATCGAAGGAAATGTATCATAAAAGAAAAGTAATGGAAACTTGATTATAAATAATGGCACATTATGCAAAGATTTTGCAGTCGTTTTTCTGTATGTTTTTATTTCAATTTCATAGTTAAGTAATTCATAATCGCCAACAAAAAATAGCTTCCTGAAGATGGACATTCAGGTTTGTTTTCCCTTCGCTATATGCTATCCCTTCAAATGTAGCATGAACACACTTCAATTTATAGTCCATGGGCCAAGACCCGAAAAATGGGTTGTTGGTACCACCTGAGGTGGCAAAACCTTTTTGGTGTCAGTTTGTTTGTCGGGCAGAGATATGCTTAAATCAAGCTATGATAGCATTTCCAAATGAGTAGCTTAGTCATAATTTTTTTTTTTTTTAAACCAATTTGGTCTCGTTTTTATATCCCTATACTTCTGAATCGAAACTAACCGCTATAAAAAGAAGAGCACTGTCTTCCGTACGTCCACAGGTGTTCTGTTGTAAACGCGATGCGCTTAGTCTTTATTCAAGGCAGCGAAGGGAATATCCAAAGGGTTATTATGTCCACAGCTGTCACGCGGTGCGCTTATATAGTCTTCATCTGGACCAATGTACCGTTATCATATCTAAAGTTCCTCATATAAGGGATTATCTATACTATTTTTATACTACCCTCTAAACAAATAAATCAATTTTAAACAAAAATCACTCTGTTTATTTACAATATTATTCATTATAATGTATTGTAGTGTACCGGTCCATTGTTTTTGCATTATCCTTTTTTGTTGGATGAAAATAAAGCGACATCGGCGTGGTGTTAGCGTTTTCACACTAGCGTTTTTGCCGGAAAATGATAGATAATTGCAAAATACGGTAAAATTCAAGAGGAATCTTTTTTTTTTTTTTTTGGTTGTTGTTGTTGTTTTAAGATAAAAGGATATACACTGTATCATAAGCTTTGGATATTCCCTTCGCCGTCTAGAATAAAGACTAAGCGCACCGCGTTTACAACAGAATACCTGTGAACATACCATAGAGCTGCATTTTACAGCTCTACGGAACATACAGAAAACAGTACTCCTGTGCTTATTTTTAAGGATGTGCCTCTCTTAATGATTGCGATTGATGTTCAACTATTTCTTTCACGCAAGCTTGAACAGGAAGAAGCTAAAATTCAGGCAAGGAGACGAGTTTTCTTCCATGAGATACAATCATTAAGACATACATCTATTCCCGAAAGTTGTGTGATTGCTTATGTGCTAAAGAATTGTGTCCATTACATGAATCAGGCACTATACAAAACGGTTGAAATCTACTGAAAGTCGAACTTGTTTTTTTTTTTCATTTCCATTTAAAGCGGGGATATAGACTAGAAATTTGTTTGTCTATACTGACAGGAGACATTACATTTTTCCAGTACATGCTCCGCATTTAAACAGTCACCATATTTTCGTGGTCAGAATCAGATAATGGACAAATGATATATTATGAAAATGAAAATACGAAACTACGAACACGTCATATGTACAAATATTATGAACTTCAATGAATTAAACTTACTTGTGATATTCTGCATAAAAAACAAGCACGCCGATTAGATAATTTAATAGAATTAATAGAACACACAGCAATATCATGCATGGCGGATCAAATCAAGTTCAATTGGTGAGAAAGCTACATGAAGTTAAAAAGTTGACTTCTTTTCGTTTCTCTTTCAATTCATGAAGACAGAATTACATTGTATATCTAATGAAGAGGATTGTCTCTGTTGCGAACGATCACTATATATAGCACTGTTAGTCGTCTGCGCAAATCCTAATCCCTAAATACTTAAATTTTTGCTTGATAATGTAATAACCCTGCTTATAACTTTATAAAGGACTCGCAAATTCAAAGTTTCAAAACGTATACTAAAATATTATATTGCACACGGTGTATTTCAAAAAACATTTTGAATGCGTTGTGTGTAAGCATGTTAATAGCATCAATCTGCCTTTTATTTTCCGTACGTAAAGCGCACAGAAACGTAACCAAACGTTACCAAATACAGTGAAATGCATTGTACGGCGTGGTACTATCATTAGAAGTATATCCCATTCCTTTTTACTTTTATTTGTTAGAAGCAGTCGTCAAACCATGCGTCATTTTCGTAGCGACATCATTTAGGAATTAGAATGTATGAAGATAATCGGTACTCATTTATTTTGCGCTGCTGACATAGCATTTACATTTTACAACTTTTATTGACATGCAGTATTATGTTACTGTATGGTTACGATTACGAATGTTGGTTATGAATTCAAAAGACTGGTTTATTAATCGAAATATAAAGGTAATAGCTGTTTTGAAAGTAGTTCGATGCAAATTCAAAACGCAATCGAAATCATCGTCATAGGGGGAACTGATAGCTCTAGAAAACTTGTTGAGGCTAGTAAAGATTGCCGTATGCAATCTTTGTAGAAAGTTTTGACTTAGGCCATCTTTCGAGTATTTTGAGAAATTATATAAAGAAAATTATTTGTTTTGATTATGTCAAGAATTAGTTTGAACTATGAGAACAAAAAGGCGCGGTTACCCAAACAATGTCGTAGTTCGAAAAGACATGATGGGTAAAGTGAATTCATGACTTGACTAATCCTTACTGAATTGATGATCACTACTGTAAACTATCAGTTATGTCTTGTAGATGATACCTCTGTAATCGTAGTCAAAATTCTTTTGAGCGATGAGACGAAAACCAACAAACAAAATGCCGTGTATCATCGCTCGAGATTCCAACATTTGGCGTCACCCGACCAACAATAAGTGACGAATCAAATGGAATATCATGTTGTGGGTTAGCAGACTGTGTTACGATTTTTAAATGTTTCGAGCAGTTGTTTAAAAAAAAAAGAGAAAATGAGGCAAAGTTCAAAAAATTAGAAAAAAGCACGTAAATGCCGGCGATCATGTTTGATAATCAAAGTAAGAGATTATAATCGGCCGTGCGGATGTATATGATTGCCTTATTTACATGTCTGATTTCTGTAAACTATGTTATATTTAAATGTAAGTTCCCTTTCCTCCTTGATAAAAGTTGTGTTGGGTTTTCGCTATAGGCATTTATTAGGAAACACTGTAAAAACGACAACAAATGCGTACTATACATCAAGAGATGACCTATACATACATGAAACACAAAAATTTGTGTACGTTCTGATATAATGCAACTGCTTGTTAGTTAGTTAGTTAGTTAGTTTGTTTGTTTGTTTTGAATTACCATGGTCTCTGTTGAGGGAAAGATGAAGAAAAGTAGTAGAGTGTATTACTCTCAAATCCGGATAATTGCGATAAGTGTGTATCCCCGCCCTTTCTATACAGGTAAACGATTTAAGCTTGGTATGCTATTATAAAAGCCTGCATGTGTCACGCAGAAGAACTGATTCCGCGATCACTTTTAACCTTTCATAAAATTCACGTTTTAAGATAGTAACGACAGCTTGTAGGAGATAGAGTAACTTAGCGTCCCTGACTGTGGTTCTGAAGACAAAAGGGGACTGAAAAATTCTTTTACAAATTAGCAGACATAATGCCGATCCTCCAACACTGTTGCTCCATTCAGTCACTGATTCTGCTATCAATGGCGAAGAAAGAATACTGGTTGCGTCTTTATCCACCCCTTGATAGCAGGAAGTTTACCTTTCATTGTTTAAGGCTTCGTTGATGCGGGGTTTACTCGGATACAAGGCGTGAACAGTGTCGTCCGAGTTCTTTCATTTGAAATTCCTCAGAATACGCAATTCAATGGGCAATTAGCGCTGCTACTTCGCAAAGCTGTTAGCCAAATTCTTTGCAGACTTGACCTCTCACATGTCAGCTACACGCAATACACGACAAACAGCTATCATTACAAACATTCTGATTAAAAAACAAAACAAAATGAAGAAGCACACTTTTGAGTAGCGACACAGCTTTCTGTCCCTTTCTCAGATAGGTCCTACCTCTAAAAAAGTACACAGATGACAAGAGTCAGAATATCCTCAAAAGGGAACACGACCTACATTGTATTTGGGCATTAATAATGTTTATCTTCCGATTTCTCTCCATGCCGTCGCGGCCCAAACCATCATAAGAAATAGGGCAATAAGTTTTATTAACCAGGGAAACAATAGTATGCATTACATAAATTTGGCGAATTATCACACGAATTGTCGACTTAATTAAAACGATAATACATGTAATTGACAACTTATAGGCCCTACTATATCTCCAGAGATGAACTTTAAACAGCAAGGTACATACCAGGGAAAGAAAGTTATGATTATTTGAATGAATTCATTAATGAGGCCAATTAATAACCGTTGTAAAAGTACACACTCGCATACAGAGGTTTCAAGTTCGATTATTATGATCATTGTATTAGCTCATAGATAAAGTATTATAAATTCTGCGTGATCGTTCGTTGGAATTATTTTTTCAGCGCGATTTGTGCGTCACATCAATCACCACTTCATGAAATGGAGGGCATGTATCAAACGAAACTCGCTGGTCATGCAATCGATAGCCTTGGTCAGCTCACTATTATTGCGTAATTCTAAAGCCCTCACCGCTTGACCGCCGCGCGCACCATGCTTTGTTTTGTCTTCAATGGGGTCAAGAGCAATGCCTCATTAGCATACACCCTAGAAACGGAGGTGGAGTCTCAATCGGGCAAGAACAATAGGTGCGAAACGCAACGCAAAGGCGAGCGTTCGAAAAAAATGTAACCGAAAAAATTGTCTCAGAAAAACTGTGATTTGGGACACTTGTACTCATTTTTACACGCTGAAATTTTCTGTACAAACAGATAAAACATCAAGGAATCAAAATCCGTATAAAAAAATTTCGACCCGAGCACTGCTTCCCCTTCATTTGCGGCTCATTACGGGAAAACTCGCCGTGCGACTTATGACTCATTTTGTCGGAGCGCCACACACGTGATGCGCTCCGTCGGAATGAGTCAAAAGTCGCAAAAAATGAGA
This sequence comes from Diadema setosum, assembly GCF_964275005.1. Lineage (NCBI taxonomy): Eukaryota > Metazoa > Echinodermata > Echinoidea > Diadematoida > Diadematidae > Diadema > Diadema setosum. The sequence continues at coordinate 42,147,472 of NC_092691.1, forward strand.
TCGTAGTTATGCCTATATGTGAATTCTACAGACACTAAGCTTTACACTGATATGTAATACAACTCATTTGGACATCCCTATGGATCATAGAAACGAATATTATCTACGCTTATGATGTCAGTCCATTTTCTAAATAACGGAGAAAATCGCTCTTAAAGTTCGGGCTATGTTCAAGCTAACAACCTGTTTCTTTCACTATAGACGAAACAATACAACAGTCCTGCTTAGCGACGGCGTTTACGCTCAATCGCACGCACTACCGTATACGGCATAGCTTGGATGTGTAAGATGGCAAATGACCCAATCGCAGGACAGGTCTATCATTAACTATTCTGACCAATACGGCAGCCCGAATGTAAACTGAAGTGCGTTTGTGTCCGTGCCGCTGCCGCCGCATGAATGAGTCGGTAAGCGTTGTGTGTCGGCTGCGGTGACTTAGTTGCCGCAAGTTTTTAACTCACAAACAATAGGAAACAGTAGAAAGAAAGAAAGACAGGCACGCAATGCGTATTACAACAAGCGTCTTTTAGCGAGGGCCTTGATCGCTTCCATTCTCCTCCCATATTGTTGTCAGTGGAAACTAAAGGAGATGCGTTTAGCAAGTACCAATACCTATAGTCCATGGGCCAAGACCCGAAAAATGGGTTGTTGGTACCACTCGAGGTGGCAAAACCTTTTTGGTGTCATTTTGTTTGTCGGACATAGATACGCTTATCAAGCTATGATACCATTTCCAAATGAGTAGCTTAGTCATAATAAATGAATTTTTAACCAATTTGGTTTCGTTTTTATATCCCTATACTTCTGAATCGAAACTAACCGCTATACAAAGAAGAGCACTGCCTTCTGTATGTCCACAGGTGTTCTGTTGTAAACGCGATGCGCTTAGTCTTTATTCAAGGCAGCGAAGGGAATATCCAAAGGGTTATGATGTCCACAGCTGTCACGCGGTGCAATGCGCTTAGTCTTTATCTAGAACAATGTACCGTTATCATATCTAAAGTTCCTAATAAAAGGGATTATCTATACTGTTTTTATACCACCCTCTCAACAAATACATCAATTATAAACAAAAATCACTCTGTTCATTTACAACATTATCAATTATAATGTATTGTAGTGTACCGGTACATTGTTTTTGCATAATATTTCATTGTTTGAATGGAAATAAAGCGACATTGGCATGGTATTAGCGTTTTCACCGTAGCGTTTTCAGCGGAAAATGATTAATAATTGCTTTGTTGTTGTTGTTTTTAGATAAAGGGATTGTACACTGTTTTATAAGCTTTGGATATTCCCTTCGCCGTCTTGAATATTAGACTAAGCGCCGTGGATATCATAACCCTTGGATATTCCCTTCGCTGCCTTGAATAAAGACTAAGCGCACCGCGTTTACAACAGAACACCTGTGAACATACAGAAGACAGTACTCTTCTTTGTATAGCGGTTGGTCTCGATTTAGAAGTAGAGGGATATAACAACGAGACCAAATTGGTTTAAAATTAATTTACTATGACTAAGCTACTCATTTGGAAATGCTATCATAGCTTGATAGGCATATCTATGCCCGACAAACAAAATGACACCAAAAAGGTATTGCCACCTCAGATGGTACCAATATCTGGCCTGGCCCATGGACTACTAGAGTGAATAGAACCTGAGAACCCATTGTAGGCGGGGATACAAAAGACAGCATCAATAGAGGAAGTTAATGAAGTTAATTAACGATAGTCGTCTTTTCAGATCGTGTTCTTTGCGTGTACTAAAAACCCTCTAATAATGCACATGGTCGTAATGTTGCAGAGCATCAACGACTGCTTTCGTGCCTGCTCTGCTGCAGCTGTATACAGCCGTAACATTCTGAATTCCCGCCATATTAGGCACATTTCCCTTATAGGCGTTGCGTCCACATTATCTATCGCTTTTATCGCGCTTGCCAAAGCTGCACATAATTTATACTATACGTATCAGAAGCAAATGTTGATGTATAGGCCTAACAGCTTCATGTTGTTGTTTTTTTTAATTATGATTGTATCATATTAATTTGAAATTATAGTGCTTCTTATTCTCGGTCACTTTTATGATACCATAGCATATAAAGAACCATTAACTTGTAGCTTAAACCTATTTTTATTTTTGTTTATTATTTTTTTTTACAGAACACCACATTTACAGTTGCAATCTTTCTGCATTTGAGAAGTTGAGTATAGACCGATAGTCATATTTACAATTATATTCGGAATTAATGCTTTAAAGGCCGTCGTCGTATCGTTTTGTATTCACAAATGTTATACTGAAATAAGTGATTGCTTGATTACTTTCGGGTAAAGGAACCACCTTAAAAGGAACGCATTTATCTGTTTATTTTTTTTCTTAACGAACCTAAGCTAATAGCGAACCATAATAGAATTGTGTGATCTATGAACCTTCAGAATAATCAATAACCCCCCCCCCCAACAAAAGGAAGCATTTCGTAGTGCGTCTCAGTACTCCTGTGTTTGTTTTTAAGGATGTGGCTTCTCTTTATGATTGCGATTGATGTTCAACTATTTCTTTCCCGCAAGCTTGAAAAAGAAGAAGCTAAAATTCAGGCAAGGAGACGAGTTTTCTTCCATAAGATACAATCATTAAGACATACATTTATTCCCAAAAGTTGTGTGATTGCTTATGCGCTAAAGAATTTTGCCCATTATATGTATCAGGCACTAAACAAAACAGTTGAAATCTACTGAAAATTGAACTTCGTTTCCTTTCTTCTTCTTCTTTTTTTTTTTTTTTTTTTTTTTGGTGTGTAATTTCATTTCCATTTCAAGCGGGGATAGACGACTAGAAATTAGTTTGTCTATACTGGTGGGAGACATTAGTGTTCCAGTACATACTCCGCATTTAAACAGTTGTCATATTTTCGTAGTCATAATCAGATGATGGACACGTGATATATTATAAAAATGAAAATACAAAACAACGAACACGTCATATGTACAAACATTATTAGCTTCAATGAATTATACTTACCTGAAATATTCTGCAAAAAAAAACACGTGTGCCAATTAAACAATATCAAATTAAACAATATCATAGAATTAATAGAACACACAGCGATATCATGCACGGCAGATCAAATCAAGTTCAGTTGGTGAGAAAGCTCATTGAAGTTATAAAGTTGACTTATTTACGTTTTCCTTTCTATTTATGAAAACAGAATTACATTGTATATCTATTGAAGCGGATTGTCTCTGTTGCAAACTATTGCCAAAGATAGCATTGTTAATCTTCTGAGCAAATCCGAATCCTTAAAGTACTGTAATTTTTGCTTGAATTGATAATGTAATAACCCATATGACTTTATAAAGGACTCGCAAATTTAAAGTTTCATTACATTACATTGTACACGGTCTATTTCAAAAAATCATTTGAATGCGTTGTGTTAGCATTTAATAGCATCAATCTGCCTTTTATTTTCCGTACGTAAAGCGCACAAAAACGTAACCGACATTACCAAATACAGTGGAATGCCTTGTACGGCGTGATATTATCATTAGAAGTATATCCCATTCCTTTTACTTTTCTTTGCTTGAAGCAGTAGTCAAACCATGTGTCATTTTCGAAGCGACATCACTTGGGAATTAGAATGTATGAAGATGATCGTTACTCGTGTATTTCGCGCTATTATTATAGCATTTGCATTTTCCAACTGTTATTGACAGTATTTTGTTACTGTATGCTTACGATTACGAATGTCGGTTATCAATTCAAAAGACTAGTTCATCAATCGAACTATAAAGGTAATAGTTGTGTTGAAAGTAGTTCGGTACAAGTTCAAAACGCAATCGAAGTCATCGTCACAGGGTGAACTAATAGCTCTCTAAAAAAAACTTGTTTAGGCCGTAAAGATTGGCGTATGCAATCTTTGTAGAAAGTTTTGACTGAGGCCATCTTTTGAGTATTTTGAGAAATTATATGAAGTTTTTTTTTTAAATTATGTAAAGAATTAGTTTGATTTTGACTATGAGAATAAAAAGGCGCGGTTACCTCAATCATGTCGTAGTTCGATTAGGCATGATGGGTAAAGTGAATTCATGACTTGTTGAGAGAGAGAGAGAGAAGAGAGAGAGAGAGAGAGAGGCCAAGCAAGAGGCAATAGGCTACTTGTTCATAATGCCCACCGACAGACACAAACAAGGTATATCACAGCTAGTAGACGCTTATAATTGACCATGTCAGTTACGCTGGGGTCGCTCATAACACACAAAGGGCCTCCATGGAACACGTCAATTTCTATATGTGGGACAGTACAATATTTTCGCGATTTCGTGCCGAGTAAAGGAATGATATCCTTATGATTTCTGCTGGCGCGCGCTGCTGACCCATCAAATCATCACGTTACACCTTAGGTATCATCTTATAGCTGGATAATAATTTTCCTTTTACATGGTATGCGTTCGTTAGTGCCCTACAATGAAAAAGAAGACTCTTTGGGGAATTTTAGACGAGTATGTGAACCCATTATTTCCGGGACATCGGTAATGAATTAGCCATGCACGAAGTCGATGACCTTTCATGTCGCTCTTGGAAAATTTAAACAATATTGCATTCAGGTTTTAACCTTAACCTGTCAAATAAAAAAAAAAAAATCATGTGAAAACGTAATTCAGTGATCATGATCTGCGGGGTCAACTCGAGGTCACCCGTGCGAGAACTTGGATATTCTAGACGGGGTTTTTCGGCTTGCCGACTGACTGGCAATAAGCAAGCAAGGGTTTGAAGCTCCTTGGCGCAAGTAACAAGCCTTTCGTATTGTCGGGAATCGTCTCATTTCACGCTTGCGCTGAAACTGTCGGCCGGGGAATGGCGCATGGACTCGCACGCGGTATACACCTGATACACACGTACCGTGTAAGCACTGCGGGAACCAGGGAGGTGAGATGGGATCATGCGGGAACCAAGCACTGGCGGCACGGGGCCGTGCGAAATCGCACCCAAAAGCCGCACGGGTCCGTGCGCCCGACCCGCATGGGACCGTGCGCCATACTCGCACGGGTCCGTGCGACAGCGTGCGAGGGAGTATGGATCCGCACGCAGGCGTGCGGATCTGCACGGGGGCGTGCAGATCCGCACGGAGGTGCACGACTACGCACGGGTGCGTACAGGGGCGCACGGAGCCATACGCTCCCGTGCGAGATCGCACGAACCTGCACGCAGCCGCACGAAGCGACCCCGTGCGCAGTGCGTGCGGGAGTAACATAACATAATGGTCTGACTGTACTGTACTTGAATATATTTTCATATCATTATCACAACCTTTCACAACCTTTTGCTGGAATAATCTCTGTTTCCTGCCCTGCTAGTCATCATCCATACAATACTAGCTCTTTGAACCACATTTAATCTGTTTGTGGGAAGCCTCAGGATTCACCAGATTATTGCTATTCAAATAGGCAAACCCCAGACACTATGATACTCAAGACAATTCAACAAATTGATAAATTTGTCATGTTTAGACACAGACATAATTTCATCACTGACTTTGGTGATGGCAAATGGTGACATCATGCTCAGTTCCAATTTTGGTAGCTCATTCTGTTCTCTCTACCTTGTCTACCCATAAATGTCCTGGAATTCCACATATGATTTAGTCAGTGGTCATTTGACTGATCTAATGTCTTTCTCAACCTAAATCTACCGGCATTGTTTGTTTTTTCTTAACTTATCCATTTTATGGAAATTCCTTGCAGAAATATTAGATTGTGAAAACTATATGCAAATATTGCATTTGTTCGCATTTTCAGAAGGAAAACCTTGTTTTGTAACAAATCTAATGGAAATGATAATGGATTTTTTTTTGTTGTTGAAATTCCTTAACTAATGCATTCTAATTTAATGTTTCTCATTTATCAGCTTGAGTAACCTACTCGCATGTTTCATTCTTTACTACAAGACTTGAAATCAGAAAATACTAAACAGGTTTCAACCCACTACACCAAAAGTACTGTAGGCCTACCTCATATCAAAGATGCTAAATAAGCAAGTGACATGTTGCAAGTCATCATTTAAACTTGTAGGAAGAAAAAAAAAAGAGGAATGATATGGCTCAGCAATGGCTTCTGTCAGATACTAAACTTCTATTTCTGGTTAATACTCAATGTTTAGAATTTGGTATTGATAACAAAAGGTATCTGCAATGCCCCTTTATACCACTCTAAGGTGGTTCACTGGCAGATTGGGAGAGTGATTTGGTTTGTGATCCAAATCTCGTGTGAATGCCTGGAATGATGAAACATCGAGACTTGGATCCTGATCATAATCTTACTATTTGTGTGATTTTTCTCAACTAATCACAGTATTTCTCCAATAATCATGATGACTGCACTGTGGTGTGTCTTGTCAGTATGGTGGTTAGAACATCAATGTCTCCAATCCCACAATGCATCAGGTATCTTTGCTGGGGGCTGGGGTGGCCATAGTACGGTCCATTTCTCACTGCAGCGAGCAAATCGAGCCACAGTGCAGACATAAGAATACTACAATGCACAACGATGATGATGATGATGATGATGATGATGTGTATGTGTGTGTGGCTCCCGGCCTGGGACTACATTGAGTGTGCTGAGATATGAGAACGCAGGTGACGCAAACACAATCGTGCTACAACATGCTGAGTAGCTCCAGCGGCTGGGAGTCAGGCTGAGGTCACAGGCGTTCCATTTGAGAGGGTTAGTGATATTTTTGGTTTGGCACTGCATGAATGCCTGCCAAAAAAAATACATTGATTTTACAATCACGATCATTCCATATAATTTTTGTCACTCTGAAAAATAAGATTTGGATCGCGATTCAGATCGCCATCCAAATCAAACTCCTTCTGTCGTCCAAATGCCTCCTTTGTCTGATTGCGCAAAGGGCACAGAAGATTTGTTAAAACAGTCTTGTCTCTCAAGAGAAATTGCTTATCCTATTCTGGTAAAACATGTTGACCAGGATTTGAAAAAAAAAAAATAAAATGCTCAAATTATTACAGTAACTCAAAGCATGGTGGAGTCGGACTTTGACCAAATATGCAGGAAATGCTGAAATACCTCAAACAATCCTTGTGATATTTAATGCATGGTCATTACGTCATCTTTCCTCACAGAATTCCTGCATGGACTTATTAGACTTTTTACTTGATGATTCTCATGGCATTCTAATGGTGTGTGAAATCTGTATCAATGATGTAAGCGGCACATTCAGGAAAAAGAAAAAAAAAAACCCTACCCTCTCGGCTGTTCCATTTCCTGTGTCCACAGGCCTTGTCTATTTTGGCTTCTTGAAGTCAATGTTGTGTTTGATATCATTTCTACACTTTGTGCTGAGTGTATGTAACATGGACTGACAAAGAGTAAAACTGTCGCATCTTTGTCTGTCCATGTTACACAGGTTCACCACGAAGTCTGGAAATGGCATAAATCCATGTTCAACAGAATTTGACTGCTGTTATTACCTTTTCTAAATGAATACTAGGCCATCCAGTTGAAAAACAACAAATTTTCAATGAGCACTAATTATTTGACCTTCACGTGTTGGTACAACTATACTATTACTAATGGTTTGCCTGTTGAAGTGAGATCCTATAAATTCTTTGAATTTGAATTCATTGAATAACAATTCATTCAAATTTACCTTGGATTGACTACATTTGTAATTTTCAGTCTCGTTTTAGAGCACTGGGAAATTTACACTAACTGAAAAACTTTCTCAGAGTTCCTTTTATATTCTGATTCTACCATCTACACTGCAGTATACACAGTAGGACCTCAATTATCTGGTCATTGATTATTTGGATTCTCTGTTATCCAGACGTTGACTGGCTGATATTTTTTTAAATGTTTTCAATGCATTTTCAAAGCCAAATCTCACTCAAAACAAACACATGTTCAACCATTATCCTGCAAAATGGAACATATCCCAATCATCGCAGCGGACTGTAACTTTCAAGTCATGTCAATGACTGGTGCCAAGCTTGTTACTGGCACTGAGTGCACGTACAGCAGTAGTTACAGTACAATGCAGCAACAGTATTTGACAAGTTGCAATATTGATCTCATTGTGGGTCAATATCAATGAAACAATACATGAAGGGATATTTTACTTGTATTTTGTTTAATTCTGTAATTTCTGCAATTTCTGAAGTATGAAACATGACAATGCCATGCAGATAACCATTTAATTGGTATAATGGTAATGACATGTGTATACCTCTAGCATAATGTACTAGAAAGTGCTGTATTTGAGCATATCTCTCTTACCTGACCAAATCCGTTATCTGGACGCCCGCTGGTCCCAACTTGGCCAGATAATCAAGATCCTACTTTATTACGTACTGATATATTTTTAAAGGAAATTTGGGCTCAAAAACTACATCAAATTTGTATTCTCCAAAAATTTAGTGCAATTAGTCACTAACTCCCCTTATTCAACCCTTTCCAATCCGTATTTCATAAACTAAAAACATTAAACAAAAATATTTTTCAGCCTGCTGCTTTCATGGAAAATAAAGATTTGAGTCTTCCTTAAATTTACTTTTTCTTTTCTTCACAACAAACTCCACAGTTCACTCATACCCAATGCATCATTTGTCTTAATACTATCTTGGAAACTCTGCAATCCTTCACAGCCCCAAAATCATGAAAGCATCATGGGCCAAATGTCTTGAATTCTTTGCTCCACGTCTGGAACAGTGCATTTCATTGATTTTTATTTTAAGAGAATAAAAAAACAAATCCTTACATCTCCATATTTTCCTGATTGAAATTAAAGCATAGGTTTCCATTAAAGGATTTTCCTTAAACTTTCACTTTGTTCTACTGATATTGTTGAATTCTCTCAATCAGAATTATATGAAGGTGGACTTCTCCTTTAAATACTCTAAAATGAGTTCAGCAACATCACATTACAATTATACATTTTCCACATTACACTGACATACATAGTATACTATAATGTATTTCTAGAGATAAACTTCATCACAGTGCAATGCACATCACATCTCACTACATACCCTCTGCACTGCTGCTCACTCTGTGAGTGGCCAGATCTACAATGTATGTTATCATAGTCTATTTTACATCATAATATTATCTGAGGCCATCTTCCCAGTCAAGCTCAGCCAATAAAGATGGTCCCCTGAATTTCTCTTTTTTTTTTCTCCAAAATTGTATTTGAAATGTTTGCTCCATGAGTGTACCTTCATTATGGCAATGTTATATATTTCTACTTTATACATTGTATGTTTTCCTGCAATTACATTACATATAATCTACATGACACAAATACATTTCAAATAATTATGCCAACACTTTGTTAAAATTTTGTTATTCTGTACTGAAAATGCAGAATACAATCTGAACTGAACAGAACTAAAGTATGAAAGATTTCATACGCATTATCAGACTGCATTATTAAAGCAAAGTGGTCAGGGTTTTTTTTTTCACAGGAAAACACACATTCTGTAGGTTCATATGTATTCATCATATGAGAAAGTCCCAAAGGACACTCTATTTGGATGCACAAATTGTGAATATATTGATACCAGTCTAATTGGAAATGTCCAATGCATAATGGCTTGCACAAGCTAGCTAGCTCATGGATTCAGTTTGTGCTTTGCATGCATAATCCCCTGTCACACAGGTTTATCACACAATGGCATCACCTAATCTGCAGCACTGTATGCATGCATAGCCACACAATCTACACTGCCTGTTTAGAAACACTACATTGTATTTCATTCAGCTGAATCTTTGGAGTGGTAAAAGTACCACATGATGAAAATAAAACATGGAAATAGAAAGTGGATATTTCACAAAATAATCGCCGAGTAGATTTGCAGTATCAAATCAGCCTGTGCTTTATACCCTTGAGTCAGTGTGCAAGGCTGCATGTGTTTGCATTGTTAGGGCAAAGGTGGGTGACGGCCACTGAGGCCATGGTTACCACAGCAACAGTGTGTTGTCATGGAAATGCAGCTATGCCATTTGGAGGAGAACGCTTTCTCCTGGCTGTAGGTGTTGTAAAGGGAGCCTGAGTGAGCGGTGGCTTGGGAGGAATTAATGGCATAGCTCCAGCTGTCTTGGTATCATATTTACTGCCAGTTTATTCTCTTTTTAACGACTCAGTTTTAGCAAGCAGAAAGGTTTTTATGTGCCATTATAGTCTTTTTCAACCAGTATTCTGCAGAAAAAAACTCACCTTAGAGAGAAAGATATTTAGCAGCCATATTTCTGGCCAGTGGTATTTAATGGCTCCTTGATCTAGTATCTTTGGTTTAATATCATATCACCTCTGAAGGTGGCTTTAAACAGACTCCAAATATTGCATCAAAAGATATCTTAAGCAATGTCTGATGAATAAGATTCATAAAGAGTGTCATTTATATGGCTTGCTCATTCACAGAAATGGTTCCGTCTGCTTTTAAATGAAAAAAAAAAAACACAACTTACTGCATGGACTTTGCTTCAAATGGATATTTCCTTATAGAAGGGTATTGCATGTTGCACATACATGTAGCTAGTACCCCTACATGAAGTATATCAAGATGCATTGCACTATCTTTTGCTAAAGATATGAGCATATTAGGAAGTTTCAGAATCTTAAAATTGTAGGTATTGCAAAGGTGAAGCTTACAAGATGTACCCATGATGGGATCATGACACAATTTTTATTGGGTCTCCTATAATCCTAATAAATGATAGACTTTATGTTCATTATCAAAACTGAATGTCAATATTAAAGGTCCAGTTTACCTTTGGGAGCAGTGTTTTCAAAAGTGTTCTAAATATCACATTTGATGCATATGTGTAGGTCAGTTGTATCACAAAACATCCTACCATATAAAATTTTCGCCATTAATCCTAAAATATAAGGAGATATCAGTGTTTTTCTCAATAAACCGTAACTGTAGACGGTTTAGTCTGGAAACATTTTTTATTATAACTATTATTCACATTTTGTGTATTTAACAACACTTAACATAGATTATACAGATTCATATTTTTGCAGTGGTTGTTTTTATCCCTAACTCACATTTTAGAACTATTTTAAAGCACTAATGCTGGGTTTTTGTTTCATCTGCAAATGGTAAATTATGCCTTTAAGATTTCATCCAACATTTGTATTAAAGAGAAAGCATTTCTTAATAAAAGGCAAAAACATTAGCTTCTTTCAAGGAAAACCAAAGAACCTGTGATGTAATGAGCATCATATCAAATGTGCAAAATTGTTTATCTTTTTCTTGTTGTTAATTGCTTGAACCCCTCAGTCACCTCTGAATTTCCAAATTAAATCTTTGATATTTTTGTTGAACTGCAAACACATACTGATATAGAAACTTTTCAGGATGAAAATGCTGTTGATGATGACGATACCGGTGTTGGTACAAACAAACCTGTATCATGCTCATACACCCACATTCATAACAATGATGCAGCTATATCACAAATGAATAACAATTCACTACTGATAATGGCTCTATGAAAACACTACAATTTAATAACACTTGTAATGATCTTGCAGTAATTCAAATTGTGTCACAAGCACCTACAAGTACACTGAACAAATAGTGTATTACAGTACAGTAAGAGTTAAGTTCGCAGTGGTGAGAACTTTCAGGAATAAAACTTATATTGTAGAGAAAGTAATAGGCATGCTACCCTAGCTGTATGTAAGATGTGAATATTCTCCACAGGAAGTTTGTAATTGGCTGTCGATCAGCTATATTAAATACATTTCTGTCCCTGTGGAAAAAAAAAAATCACAAGTAAAGTGTAAGTACTACAGGAAGCCACAAACTTCTCTTTCTCTATAATGCATCTCTCTTCCTTTTAATTCTTCTTTCTCTCTACTTTCTTCCAATTCATCTTCCTTTCCCTCTCTAAATGCATCTCCTTATATACTTTCAATTCTTCTTTCTCTCTACTTTCCTCCCATTCATCTTCCTTTTTCTTTCCATAATGCGTCTTCTTACTTTTAATTCTTCTTTTTCTTTCCTTTCTTGTCATTCATCTTCCTATCTTTCTCTCTATAATGCATCTCTCTTGGGATACTTATCAATTCTTCTTTCTCTCTCAAATTTTTATCCTCTCATTCACCTCCTCTCTTTCTCTCTTCAATTCATTTCAGCCTTTAACTCCTTTCAATCACATTCTTTCTTTCATGCAGCCACCTTTCATGCTGATTATCTTTCTTACTCAATCTTCTCTTGATGCATTTCCAGATTTTCTTATTTTTGTTTTTCCAAATTTGATTAGGACTACATGTGTTTTATAGATCAGTGTGTATTAACTTAACTTCATAGGAATAAACTGTATGTTATTCTCTCTGAGCTCTAGTGCAAATCAGCTTGAAGGAGGTTTTAAATTCTCTTTTACAAAATGTTAATTGATACAACATAAATCAGTTATGGACTGCTGTACAAAACACACTTTTATTCTTGTTTTTTACTTTTCTTTGAGGCAAGTGTCAACATTGTATTAATACTATATTACATGTACTATCTCTAGTAGCTGATACCACATCACTTTATTTGTGACTAGGCTTTCATCTTTACATTTTTTTAATTGTCCGTACTGTTACACATTACTCCAAACCTCAAAATGGAGGGAATATCTCAATTCAAAGTTTCCTGAACTATGCTTCAACTTCAAGCCTTGAACATCTAGTGTATTACACGGTTGTATCTGTGTACATAGCCTTTCCTAAATCTGATTACATCTTACATTTGATGTAGTGACGGAATGGGGGAAAATGAATTAACTGCCAACAAATCAAATTACTGTTGATTATCCATTTAAGAGCAGGTAGGTATGACGGTAGAGGCATCACCACTTTCAACAGCAAGCCTCTCCATCTGACACTGTGTTCATATCTATTGTAATGTAGTGAAACCCTCAAAATGGTTGTTGCACATGGAAAACAACTACCTTGACTTACAAGTGGAAAAGGAATCATTCTATGTTAGTGGCATGGTAAGATATTAGACTATCAGTGTGGAGAATTGTTTCACATACAATGGCATCACAGGTTTCAGTCTCTTTGTCTTATGTTGCCATAGTGATAAGCATGAAAAATGGAAGCTCTGCATACACTGGTTTTGCACAGCTCTCACTCCCATAAAATGCAGCTATGCCTTAGACTGCTATCACTATAATCTACAATCTGTATAACTCTGGATACTACAGTTCAAAGTCTCGAGTTTCAAATGACCATGAATGTAGGAGCTAGCTAACTTGCATTGTACCAAAACAAGCAGTTTAAATCACAGACAACAGACAATCTATTGTTAGAGAAAGCATTCAGCAAAATTGATGTCCTCAGTCCAAACATTCTACATGACATCCATCATATTTACACTGCTGAATCTGTAGGAACAAGAGAATGGAAAGTAGATGGCATGTGATGTAAATATTTCTCTAATAATGACAATACTACAACCCTGCATGTTTGTGTCATGAAGATAACATAAATACTGTTACAATTTCCTAAAAAATATCCACAGACATTTAATTTTTGTCAGTGGATACTAAGTTCAAATAAATGATTCTTGCATCAAGTTGTTTTTATTGCAACCACCTGCAAATTGCCCTTGAATGTTAACCAAACACCAAGTATTAAGCGTTTTAGTAGTAGACATGATAAAATCATGGGCCAAACATCCAACCCAAGTATGTATGGCCCATGATTTTTATCATCGCTACTACTCAAACACTGAATAATCGGTGTTTACTTCTGTCGATGAAGGGCAATTGGTCAATCAGTTGGTAATCAAGCTGTTGTCAACATACCACTCCTGATACTCATCTCCATCCATTCTCCACGTACCTCATTAAATGTGCCATCAAGTTCTTCTTCTAAAGCTGTATTCCATAAATAGCTATATTGATGGCTTTTAAATAATCTGCTGCATACAATATGAAAAAGTGATTACATTCATATCTTTGTGCTATCCATTCCACTGACAGTTTTACAAGTCCTCTCATGTACAAGGAAATTATGACCCCTACAGAAAAGCAAGATACTCAGTAACTCCTTCAAAAAGACTCAACTTAGACAAACCTGCAGTTAACTTTAGGAGCATGTGTGCTTATGCACTCCTGTTGCCCTATAATGGTTATAGACACAGATGACGGTATACCTGAACTCACACCACACTACACTCTAAGAAAAAAAGGTTCTCAAATGGTTCTCGTCGGCTCCAAAATGGTTCTCATCAGATGGTTCTCGCAAAATGGTTCCGATGAGCACCTATAAATGGTTCCCAATTGAAATGGTTCCGTTCGTCACCATTTGCTAGTATGCGACCCAGTCCCCGAGTGTTATTTGTGGTACTCCTGCAGGTCAAACAATATCTTTAGGTCCACTTTCATTTTTCCCCTTGCTGTATATTCGAATGTCAGATGTAAGAATCACCAAAAAATGTGGTATTGGTACAAAAATATTGCATTTGCTTCTACTGCTGTGATAATAAAAAGTACATATTGTTTCTATCGTAGACTAATGACTTCTCTTGGCTGCGTGCCAACTGACAGCTGCCACCATCCAATTTAGCGCTCGATCAGATCTGCGTACGCGTAAACGCACACATACTAGTACTGCACTGTTGCACCACCGCATGGGAATCTTGTGTATGTAGCCATCGCGCGCGCCGCGGCTATGTAGCCCTGTGCTGCCTGCCTAGCGCCTGCCACCCGCCTAGCTAGCTATGCAAACCTACCACCACACTGTGGCTAGAGTGGACACACATAATACGTACAGTAGGTAGGTCTATGCATCACAGGCACCCGGTACCATAACGAACGGCACCCGGTAACGTTAGACATTAATTTTGTCAAAGTGGACTGGAAACGTGTCACTGTCAATTCCATTTTCGCCATGGCAGTCATCACAATTTAGGAGAATAGGTAAGATTTTTAGTTTTAATGTGGTTTCATCTCATTTTTAGATGACATTCGTTGGTACAAAATCAAGTTAGATTCATCACTCAGTTTTCAGTCAGGCTCAGTGATTAACCTGTGGCGATAACGGTTAGATCCTAATGTTAGATCTAATTTGATCGAAGCTGTTATCTTGTGTAATGTTTACCAGGTACAGTACGATCAAGATCTAACAATAACATGTTAGGCCTAACGTTAACGTTAATACTTTACAATTAGAAATTTGGCATAGCAATAATGGGCTAGCCCGAACAGACGCCGTGTTTATACGGAGCATATGGCTGTCACGTTTTTATAGCGACTGGGCCGGGCTAAGTTGCTTAGTTAGGCCTGCATGTAACGTTTATGCCTATTAAAAGTAGAGTCTACTAACTCCGAAACACAGCCCGAACGCCGAACGCAAAGATATAACTGTGTATAAGGAGCGCCCCGGGGTAATGCACCGGTACATGCAATAAGGAAATTTGTTCTATAGGGTCCTATAAGTTATAATTGTTGTTATAGTGTTAACGTTCGGAGCCAATTACTAGAGGTCGTACAGCCCAGTAGGCCTAGGTCAAAATCTCTTCAGTATGTTTTAATTTCAGGCTTGTTCTTAAGGAGTCACGTCATGTATGATGTAATGCTGTGTTATGTTTATCGAATTATAGCAATGACTTTGTTTTATTAACGCGGTGTAGGTCTATTGTATCTTTCAATTCATATGTCAGGGAAGTGGACACACCGACATGCACAGAAACCAGGGAACAAGTAACTCCGGCCGGGACGATAACCAGTACGGACGTGTTTGGGTCGCTGGTGCGGTTAGGGAACAAGGTAGACTCTACATTGATCAGAGAGACAGCCCGTGACAGACCGTTGACAACATCGGCCAGAACCGTAGGCTTAACACTAGCCAAGAATGAGCTGGGCGGCCACAAGAATTCATCGATCAGAATAAGAGCCCGGGATAGCCCATCCACAGAACCGGCGGGCTAGTCGAGAATGAGCTGTGTGGCTAAGACAATACATCGATCAGAATGACAGCCCTTGATAGCCCGTTGACAGCATCAGACAGAACCCTGGGCTATAGTCAAGAATGAGCTAGGTGCCCAAAAGAATACATCGATCAGAATGACAATTTTAGCCCGGATAGCCCGTTGACAGCATCGACCAGAAACCTAGGCTAGCCAAGAAGGAGCTGAGTTAAAGAGAAAACACTGATGCTGCCAGGGAAAACCTTTTAGAAATATGTAGATAGGGTAGGTAAGTCCGTTTGCATTGACTTCTATAGTGTGTTTTATAGCTGCTCTTTCAGAATCTGCCGTCAACCAAAAATTCATGTCTGGCGACTTTTTGTTGGTTTGTGTGATGGAGGGTCACATATGTTTTGTTATGATCCCAATACAGTATTTGCAATTTACAATGTATCAGTGATAATGTTTCACTATAATTCGCATTTAACAGCTTTGAATCAACTGTATTGGGGGGGGGGGGGGGAGGGGGGTAGACGTAATGAGATCAGACCGGATGCCAATCTGAGAAGTGGAGTCATTTATAGTTTTAAACTTTAAAAGCACAAACGGAAAATGCTCTTTATACTTCTCCAGTCACTGTGTGGTCGATTTCTGCACACTTTTAAAGTTTGCACCTAGACTGGTAAAACTTATTGCATTTATACCCATGCAGGAATAACGTATTGTGTAGAGAATTGAATATTATGTAATTTATTTCAAAGCACTGATGCACCTCTTGTCACCAGTTTATGCTGTTTTTGCAGAAATACAAAATGTACATGTACATGTACGTGGTGGTGGTGTTTAAAAGACTGCTGCCAAATTGCTAACAACATATCATTGTCATAGGCAGGTTATAGGACAGCAAATTCTAACCTCAGCTTTAGGTCTGCATTGTAGTTTACTCTAATGAATTTATGGCTCTGCTTTTAAAAAAGTGTAAATATTTATTGATTCCCAATGTTATACATTTTAGATAATGGTTGAGGAATTTTGTTCATTCATGCTTGTGAAACTATGTGGGTGTGGTATCCTAGCTCTTTTCCCCTTATTATCCTTCACATTATAAAACAATGTGTTCTTTTGTGTGTGTGTGTGTGTTTCCTAGGACATGCTGTAAATTGTCAGAGGTCATGATTAACCCGAATTGATACTCTTCTTGTATTTGCAGTTGTATAGATGTGTCTATGGTGCTTTCAAATTGCAGAACAAAAAAAAGGCACTCGTATGCAAACAAAGATAAGTTAATTCAAGTACTCGACGTTATAAATGTGAAGTGAAGTGAAGTGGAGAAGTGTAAAGCTTATCCTCTCCCAAGTATCATACCAGCAATATAATGTATGTTTTCTGTGACAATACCAAAGGTCCTGTTTAATGGAATTGTTTTCCTGCCCTTTGTAGTTGCTTTTAGGACAAATATGCTTTAAAAGAAACCAAAAAAAGACACCAAACAAACTAGCAAATATGTGGAAAAAGTTCCTCATACTACTTATAAGTAATGTACTTGACTACTGCCTATCTTAAGACTGACACAATTACTGTATCTCATCCATGCAGGAATTATTTCACAGAGAATTAGAAATTTTGTTATGTATTTCAAAAGCCTGATGCACCTCTTGCTGTTTCATATCATCTGTACAGAGATGTGTGATGGTGTTTCAAGAAGTGCTTGGTACACAAATGACACATATTGTGGAAAAAAAAAAATTAGTGAACAAATGAAAATATTTTGTTAAGAATATTTGACAGATTATAACATGACAAATACAAACCTCACCTTTAGATTGTAAAAGTTAAGGTGAATAAATACATTTCTGCGAATTTGTGAAAGAGCAAATTTCTATGGTTTTCAGTTATTGAGTGATGTTTCATGAAAAAATATTGGTGAATTTCATGTACATGTGAAAGTTTGTTTGCCAAGTCCGATAAGTCCATTTTTGAAGATTTTGAAGAACGGTCTCTGTCATAAAGTACAAAAATAATACATGTACCTTTTAAATGATATATTGGTTTTGATGGTCAAAAGAAGCAAACATTTTCTTATTATTCTCTTTATTTTTCTTGACCTTTAATTGCAAATATCTCCATTTGGCAAATATGGACTTATCGGTTTTTGCGAACAAACTCATCATGTACACGTTTGTATTCATGCTTGTGAAACTGTGTGTGCATGGGTGTGTTATCCTTGCTTTTTTTTTTTCCAGTGTCAACGATAATGTATGACATGCTTATGTATTGCTAATATGTAGGTTTTGTACGAATGTTTGACTGATGAGATGAAATTCAGTTCAATTCATTTCATTTCAAATGAGTTTGTGATGCACATTTTCAATGCAGATATGTACAAATGTACTCAGTACCTTTAAGAATGGTGCCAGTGAAGCAACTTACCAGCACTGCGTGTGAAACACACAGAAAATACACAGACATCAATTCACATACTACATTCTAAGAAAAAAAAAAAAGGTTCTTTTGAGCACCATTAAATGGTTCTCAGCACTGTCACAATAGCGACACCTTTTTTGGAGCCTGTGAGAACCTTTTTAAATGGTGCCTGTCAGCACCTTTTAACATTGGTGCCCATTAGAACCTTTTCCAATGAAATGGTTCTCATGAGCACCTTTTGAAAAGAGTCAAAAAGGTGCCCATCTTTAGTCAAAAAGGTGCCCATGGGCACCTTTCAAATGGTACTCACGAGCACCATTTCATCGGGAAAAAGGTTCTGATGGGCACCTTTTGCAAAAGGTGCCGACAAGCACCATTTAAACTAGACTCGGAATTTGTCAAGACTGACAAATTAGGTGATCCGATTTTTTTTTTTAATCAATGATTCGAGTCCTGATCGCAATAGGCATGACCATATAGGTTTCATCTGTGTTTAGAGACATTGGCCGTGTGATATTTGGATTCTCATTTACAAAAGAGAGTCAGGTCTACCATCTTTGGTACCAAATTCGGTATAAACCAGGGAGGTACCTCCCTGGTATAAACTATAACGAAGATACAGAATGAAGTACATTTGACCATTGACCCAACTTTGCACAGCCAAGATGGCATCTGAGCAAAAAGTGGTTATTTTGTGAAATGATTCTTGTAACATGGTCTTTGCGTGTGCAAAATATTGGAAAGATAGGACATGTATTCACCAAGATACAGGTTGAAACATTTATGACCTTTGACCCTAATTTACATACCCAAGATGGTGTCTGATCAAGTAGTTGTTATTTTATGAAATAATGTACGTGACATAAACTAAACATGTGCAAAATATGGGGGTGATAGGGGCTGTTTTTCTAGAGTTATTGCAAAGAAAGTTGCAGAAAGAAAGAAATATCTCAATACATCGAAGATAAGTTTGATTTCAACTAAGTTTTTTGACGTGATCTCGGCATCGTATGAAAAGATGGAGCGAATATCGACGATAGCCCAAAGTCACAGCTACAACATATTAAAATCTGGGAGAAATTCACCGAGGAGTAAGTGAGCTAGTGCTCGATAAAGACCGTCATGTCAATTTTCATTTCCAGAAAAATTCCCTCCCATAGAGATAACACGTAAACTGGTTAAATTTGACAAGGTTACATTATATCCATTTTCACGAGGTGAAGACATCATCCGATTAAAATTTTGATGAACAAAACTTAAAGAGTATTAAATTGGCTACAACATACTAAAATCTGGAAGAAATTCACCGAAGGGTAAGTGAGCTAGTCGTCGATAAAGATAATCATGTCAATTTTCACATCTAGAAAAATTCCCTCCCATACAGATAACACGTCATAACGAAGATACAGGAAGAAGTACATATGACCTTTGACCCCACTTTGCACAGCCAAGATGGCATCTGAGCAAAAAGTGGTTATTTTGTGAAATGATCCTTGTAACATGGTCTTTACGTGTGCAAAATATGGTAAAGATAGGACATGTATTCACCAAGATACAGGATGAAACATTTATGACCTTTGACCCTAATTTACATACCCAAGATGGTGTCCGATCAAGAAGTTGTTATTTTATGAAATAATGTACGTGACATGAACTAAACATGTGCAAAATATGGGATTGATAACCATTGTTGTTCTTCATCTATTGCACAGAATGTAGTAGAAAGAAAGAAAAATAAAGAAAAAATTATGTTATTTTATAGAAATTTGAAGGAGAAGCATTAAAAAATCAGAAAAAGATAAAGTTAGGAAGGGAGATTAAGACTAAATAAAGAAAAAGAAGAAAAAAGAGTTTTGAAAAAAAAAAAAAAAATATTGGCAAGGGTGAGGCTCGAACCAGGGACCTTAGGATTACGAGTCGGATGCGCTATGCAATGACCTATTTCATGCTCCATAGGCCCTGTGTATTAAGCAAAATGACGCTGCATCGAAGCCACGTGCCATTTTCAACCAAGTTTTTCGACGTGATGCCGGCCTCGTATGAAAAAATGGAGGGCACACTTACGATAGCCCAAAGTCTCAGCTACAACATACTAAAATCTGGGAAAAATTCACTGAAGCATAAGTGAGCTAATGCTCGAAAAAAATAGTCATGTCAATTTTCACTGCCAGAAAAACTGCTCTCCCATAGAGATAACACGTAAACTGGTCAAATTTGACAAGATTACTTTTAATCCATTTTTACGAGGTGATGCCGCCATCCAATCAAAATGTTGTAATTACATTAATGAAAGAACATTTAATAAGCTACAACATACTGAAATCTGAGTGAAAATTGGCAGAGGATAAGTGAGATACGCCCAAGTAAACTTGAAAATTGATGACGTCATTTTGAAAATTTACTTTTTTTTACTTTATTAAGAAATTTGATATCTTTTAATCACTTTTTCAGTATCGCCAACCCATAAACTGACATGTACAACTCATCAGCTTTCAGAATATGTAAAGAAAATGGGGGGTCACCGTCCATCCTGACGAGTAAAATCGGATTTAAAATTGGCGGTTTTTGGGCATTGTTGTACTGTATATCGCCATTGACGCGCGCTCGGAATTTCAACTTTGACAGTCCCGTATGACGTCATATTGAGTCGGATTGACTTGAAACTTGCTAGAAATGTTCCTTGACTTTTCAGACATCCGATAAATGTAAAAAATCGGGAAATTTCCGTTGCATATGAGCTGTACGTGCGTATATGTGCGCGCGCGTACGCGTCCGTCCAATTTTTTCAATTTTTCAAAAAATGCTCCAAATTGTCTGAAACGTGTGCAAAAAAATTTTGAGCTCGATTGGAGCATACAAATATTTCAACGCGCGCGTACGCGCACGTTCTAACAATGCGATGAATTTTGAAAACATGAGTAGAATTCCCTTGAATTGAAATTCACGTGACGTAAATTTCATTGAAAAATTCCATTCCATTAATGAGATATGATTGAAAATGTGTTTTCATATAATGACGTCATAGTGACGTCACGGTCGACTGATCACTACGATTTTACTTGACCCGTCGTCTTTGGGACATGATACATATATGGTATAATTTTGACATTGATAGGAAGTGGACTTTCTGAGCTAACCTCTGCACAACTTTTGTCCAGAAATAAAGAAGAATAAAGAATCCGTACAGATACAGAAGGTGATCCGAGAGGATTCTCGGATCACCTAAAAAGGTTCTCACGAGCACCAAAAAGGGTGTCGCTATTGTGACAGTGCTGAGAACCATTTAATGGTGCTCAAAAGAACCTTTTTTTCTAAGAGTGTAGAAGCTACAATGTCTCTGGTATGATCCAGACATACAAGGATATCTGTCTGCAGAAAGAAGACTGAGAGGCTTTTTCATGAACTGCTTTCAGCTTTGGCAAATTGAGCAGAACCATCAGCTTGACTTTTATCTGGTGTAAACATCCACTAATAATTCTACAATTTTACTCTGAAAGAGTGTACATGACAGGTAAATGATTTTTTCCTTTTTTTTTCTAAAGTTGAATGAATGATTTGAAAATACTCATAGTTCACATCACCATCCCAACTGGACATTGTGCAAGAAATGCTCTTTTGCACCAGTTCTAGTCAGAAAAAGAGGTTATTTCTTGATTGTATACAAGTTGTTTAAGGAAGGGGAAAGGGGAAGTAAAGAACTAGAAATAGATGTCTTTATCCTGTTGATATGAGAAGGTAGGGAAATTAAAGCTGGCAGCACCATGTTTTGAGGGAAGATACAAATTTTACTGAAGAGTACTGGTATTAATGTTCACAAAAGTATTTACCATATCATCATGACACTCATCCATGTGCATGCAGATTCACCTCTTGATTATTCAAAGCAAAATTGTCAAAATAAGAAAAAAGATAATTTATTCTTTTAACCATCCAACTCATCATAATGTTACATATGACGGACAAGCATACAAGCAAACATAATTTCAGTTTAAAGTGTGCATTAAAATCATTACTGCATGCAGTGTTCTTCTTCTTCTTTTTTGCGATATCAATTTCCACTCACATTAGAAAACTGGGAAGATGAATTTCACTCTGTTGATTTGTTTTAAAATATGCTGAGGGAAGGAAGGCGATCTTTTCATCATCAAGCAAAGAGAGGAAAGTTTGACAATGCTGTCAGCAAACATATTTATACCGTCCAGCATAATGGTTTTCTGGCATTTTCACAAAGACCAATCACTGTCAGAAGAGCTCTTGCAGTGTGTGCAGTGCCTGTTGGTATTGAGAGATAATGTACCATGAACAGGTCAAGAGGCAGAGTGAAGAAAGAGAGGAAACGTAAGGTCCTTAGGCTTCAAATCTCCTTAAAACCTGGTCATTGTGAGTGAAAGTGCACAGACGTGTTTTCTACCAAGGAAGGATGTATGACTTCTTGAAAGACTTTAGAGCAGGAAATTTGAGGCTGGGATGAGAGTAACAAACAGAGGGAATAAGAAAGAGAAGGAGAGAGAAAGAGGCAGACATTAAAGAAAGTGAGCACAGAGACTACATACACATACATGCACTTTGAGGCTGGCTACACAACTGCAATATGGAAAAGGATACAACTATACTATAATGTGAAAGAGAAGCACAGAGTGGGATCGAGAGAGAGAGAGTAGGGTTAGAGGAAAGTGAAGAGCAAGGAATAGAAGGAGAGAGATAAGAGAGATAAAAGAAGGATGGAATAGACACAGCCGACTGCAATGTGGACTGAAGTCTGTCACAGGGAGAAGGTTTGCCCAGCATTTACTCAGGGAATTCTGTCAATTACGATCAGGTTTCGTCCTGCACTAAGAGACGGTTCGGGTTTCCAGCCACTTCACAATGGCAGTGTTGCCTTAGTACACAAATGTTCACAAATGTTTGGCTATCTGATGATGCACGCTACTTAAAGGTATGATGCTGCCTTTGGGAAGCAATATTCTTGTCTCTCACAACTAGCCAGCCATCAATGAAATGACATCTTTAGATTCCTGAGAGGTAGATATCAGGACTTCAATCCTACTTCGTAAACTTTGACAAGTATTCCTTTAATGTAACAATCATCATCATGAGAGCTGTGGGAAAGAAGTCACAGATCACTAAATATGACCCCCAAAAGTAGTAACATAGAAAGTACCTCACAAAGTTGTACATCTTTAAATGAAATACTGTACATGCAAGGACAGCTTAAATCTTTTGCTTTAAATTCATACCCACTGTCATGAAATGCATTAGCAAACAAATGCACACACATATACAGTGTACATGTCAACATACATGTACTGAGCACTGATCTTTGGTGTTCAAAGCACACTTTGGTGTATCAAAGGTCGCTTTGTTTGAATCATCTATTGAATGTGAAAATCACATGCATTTTGACATTGACTACAATTCATACATAAATTTCCCTTTTCTATTATACATTATTACAAACAATATTACTTTCAGGCAGTATACACATACAGCCTTTACAAAAATCAACCAAATTTCAGAAACATGCTATATAAAGTTTACTCTTGGAAATATGACAGTAAAAACACACGGCCTGATATGCTTCATTGACACAATGGTCTACACAAAGTGTAAGGGGGCAATGCTAATTCCTCTTTAATACCAAGTCCAGCAGGGTACTAGTATATGGATGACTAGTGTCTGTTATGTGATAGAAATGCAATTACTTATCAAATCTGAGTTGTTGCTATCCACTTTGCTTGTTTGATATTACAACAATCACAAATTAATATACTTCATGAAACCTAATTCTTTCACATCTTAGTTAGATGTATACTGTGTATGTTTGTATGTGTGTGTGTGTGTGTGTGTGTGTAATTACTAAGTTCAAGGTTGTCTATTTGGATATCCTCTCCCATTGTATTCAGATATCAGATATTCCTCATCTATCAAGTCCACTGAATTCTGAAGAAAAAAAAAACAAAAACAAAACTTGACTTGAGAACAAAATTCTTGTAACTCCAAGGAGCATTTCAGCACTCTCCTAGAGGGTATTGTACAGTACCAATGCTAGAGAGTGCTTGAACACAAAGTGGTCTAAAAGCATATCCTATCATCTGCTGACATATAAAGAAGAATGCACATAACATCCACTACACTGTAATTTTACAAAGACTTGATTCTCTTTGTTAGGGACACCTGTATGTAGCGCAAACACATGTGGTGAATGTGTTGGTTGAGCGACTACAAAACGTGTGACCCTTCAGACTTGAGTCCAAAAATGGCTCATGAGGTACACCACAGGTGTATATCCACAAAGCGTTTGAGTGCTCCCAACATGGAGTGGTACGATATGGTAAGTTTCAGTTCAGTTACATCAGTTTACTTTTGAGTGCTTGAACAATCAATGAGTCAGATATCAGATACTATACCATATCCCTTGAAACACAGGCCAGTACTGTGAGAACAGACATTTTCGTGAAAGTTTTCTGGCATGATGATAGTCCATGCCTGTAAATATCTTAAAATCTCCCTTATTTTTTCATTATATTAACCCTATCTCTGTCACATAGACGAAGCCAGAATGTTCAGACATTTTGCAGTGCGGAGACATGGGATTGTTGTTGGCCAGTTCTGATTGTTATTATTGACATTAATGTGTCATGTTATACATCATTTGAAAGCTTATGGTCTATATATCTCATAATAATCTGAGTAAGGCGTCCTCAAATTTTAAGTAGGACGCCCTCTTATGTCACATAATTATCTTTTCAGACTTACTTGTACATGTTACCACCTCATTTTCTCACACAATATGCTCTGAATATACCCCAAAAAAGTCTTACAAATGTTATAGAGAATTTATTCAGCTTTCAGATGATGTGATTTTTTCATCAGTAGCATTAGTACTTTTCATTTTATGAACAAAAGTGTGTGGCAAGTACAAACTACATTTTACACACTTCGCACAATTTCTGATTTTATGGATGAAATGTTGGCATGAAAGTAGATAAAGCATGCTAACATCTAGTCAGGATGAAAATATTAATTGATTATACGATTTTTACTTGTAGTTTAGATTATTCTTGTCCTATAATATTGCCATGTATGGTAAGATAATCTAAGGGTAAAAATTGTCACTGAAAATATTCAGTCTTCAGAGTGTCCATTCCTGTCGAGCATGCTAGACTCCTTTGCACTCTCCTCATTGAACAGAATTGAACCATCACTGTAGTCATTTGCTTTATGATAAACCTACATTGAACATAAGTTTCACAAAGTAACGGTTTATTAGATAATAATGATCAACAGTCAAACATACCTCAGCTTCTAAGCTTCGAGACCGAGACTGTCCAGCTTCGGGTAGGAGGCTACTGTACCCTTATTGCTCCTAGCACCCTGCCCCGCTAGCCCCGGCTAACTAGAGACCCATTGCACCGCTGTTAGTGCTGAGTAAACAGCTACAACTGCTGCACTGAATGTGCAGTGTTCATTTATTCTACAGATCATTTATGAGGCCGATATCACTAAAACCATACCCCTTCACAGAATTCAAAGATGAATCCTGAATGTTTTCACTTCATATTTTACTATAACCCATTGACTTAGATAAAATGGATGAAAATTGACCCATGTGTACAATCTTTTCATCGCACACGGCGATCTTATAACAGTCCCACATATACAGATTCGTGTAAGTTCTCCACACAAGAAACCTATAGCAAAACTGTACACAATACATTGCAGTCTGAATGCAAATAAACATGGGCGGGGCCACCACAATTTTTTTGACTTTGAGAAGGCTTTCCTGATTGATTGAAGGTGGGGAAGCTTTTTTGCACACTGGATGTCGTTTCCTTACACTGTCAGCCAATCACAAATGTGTTTGTAGAGTGGTAGTGTCATAACCTTTGAAGTAATCTGTCAATCAAAATAGGGCCGATTTAATCGGCCCAAGCATTTACATGGCAGGTTTTGGGCCGATTTAATCGGCCCGTGACACAGATAGGGTTAAGGTAATCAGAATTTATCCTTTGCAGTTTATGTGCTTAAATTGTAAAACTAGGAATGTCGCTACGGTGACTGGTATGCCTGCATTGTCTCGCATTATTCTCCCAATTTGCCAATTCTCATGTCAAGACTTTCTGCCATTCTCAAAATATGGGAAAAATAGTAAAATGTTAGCATTTTGAATTGAACTTTGACCCCATGGCTCAACTCTTTTCCTACAGATTCATTGTGCAGTTATGCATAAAAAATGACAAATTTTAATTGAGTGCATACTTTGAGTCATTTCCAAGGTATTGAGAAAATAGAGTAATTTCACCATAAAGTAGTATAATTTTAGCATTTCAGCCATACCTTGACCCTTGATCTAGGCCTTACAACCAAACACTTCCCAAGAGAATCATTACCAGGCAATACATGTACATGATACCAAGTTTCATGAAGATATCTTGAGCCATTGCAATCTTTATCTGGCAATACATGTATACACTAAGTTTGATGAAAATACCTTCTGGCATTGCAGAGATATGAAAGAAATATAAGAAATATATTGACCTTGACCTATGACCGCTGACCTTGAGCATGTATGCCAAGTTGATAAGCGCAGCTTCTCTACATATATGTCCAGTTTCATTTGCATACCTACAATTGTTCTGGAGTTATATGTCCTCCATTTATTACAAATGGACGGACAGACAGTTCCAAAATATAATGCTTCTAGTGACATTTTGTGTTGGAGGGATAAAGAAACAGTGCAACATCCCCATAAATGAATGTAAGAGTGAAAAGAAGAAAACCCAGTGTCGACAGGTCCAATAGCTGCTTCTCTTTAAAAAAGCCAAATGATACTGCAGTTCTAAAGTCAGTTGTCTTAATTTTTTTGTTTGAATCATGAGCAGGGAAATACTGATGAATTCACATGCAAAGTGCTTCTCATATGATTGATCCATTATGGGGAGTATTTTGATGAAACGTGACTTTATCAATTAAGGCACTTGCATTTGTCGAGTGTCATGTATCACCACCACTCGCAAGGGACAATCAATTATAAAATCAAGGGCGCATCAAAGCCAGATCTCCAGGAAATGTTAATTTTTTAATAAGATAGTCATCCACCTGTACTTGTACAATGTCACTTTTTTGTGCTGAACCCTGCCTACCTCACAGCTGCCTCTTGTAACCTTTTGCATCAAACCCTAGCTACTAATGGCTACCTCATGTAACCTCTGTCAAACCTTGACAACCTTAAGGTTACTTCATGTCAATTTCTGCTCTAAACCCTGACTACCTCATGGCCACCTTACATAGTCTCTTCACCAAACCCTGGTCATTTGAATGCTACCTCATGTCACCCTCAGTATCATAAGAAAAGCCTGGCTCCTACATGGCTACATCATGTAATATACAGGTACATTGTTTATATTTGGCAACAATATTTAGTCTTGGAATCCTTCTTCTAATGCTTAACTTCATCTACACTGAAAGAGCTTTTCTTAAAACAGTTATTCCAGAGGACGGTAAGCATTTTTGTTGACATTCCAAAGCTGACAGTCTGGAAAATCTACATACATGTAAGCCTGAATCAATCAGACAGAGATATTCATTGACTTAAATCAGGCTTTTATGATGGGTTGCATAAATCTAAACAAATCTTAACAGAATCTACAATATTTTCATCCTTCCTTTGTCAGATGCATAATAATATTAGAAGAAAACAAGCCTTCATTTGCAAAGGTATCACAATGCACATCACTAGTTTCAATTCTGTGTAACTGCATGTCATAAAAGAACTTACATGCCTTCACTTTGGGTTTCTTTCTAATCTGTGTTCATTTTCTTCCCATTACTACATGGTTTTCCACTTTGTATTTCATAGGTTAGTATCAAGTTGCTATATCTCTCATGTTTAACAAACATCTCAGTTAATGAATTCGGGTAAGTTCTACAATCAATGTGATCCTCCCATCCATGTCTCCTTACCCTCCATGTGAGTGAAATACACCCCAGTCATCTCTGGGCCTCACTCACTGCTGTTCCCATCTACTCATAGCCTCTCTCATGGAGTAGAGATTGCCATCACTCTATCTCTTACCTCATCTGCCTTTCAATATTTGATCATCATTCTCTAGCGAATGAAACTCTGACAGAAGACAAGGATTAAGGGGTGTGCACACATTGCATTTCAGTGTGATTGGATACTTTCAATCTTCAAACCAACAATTCCAAAATTAGGAAGTCTAATCTGTTTAGGTAGCGCAGAGCATATCTGCTGGAGAGCCTTGTTGTGCTTTATCAAAGGAAAGCCGCCAAACTGAAACAGGGAGATAAACAGGTCAGCTGCATCTAAAGTCTATGAATAATTCATGTGTGCTATCACAGAGCACAGACCAGGCCATCTCTAGGCGATCAAGGGAGAGGGGAAAAAAAAGGGGGAGACTGATAATCACAAATAAGAGAGCATACAGAATACATGCTAGACAGGAAAATGGCCAGTTCACACAAATAACGGAATCCAGGGCATACCTCTATGCTTTGAAGCCTATAAGCACAAATGAAACAAAATTGTTTGACGGTTTTCATTATTCATTCAAATTTCAACTTGAACACTATTGGATGTAACCATACCACACTCACGGTACATGTATGTTAGGTGTGTTTGCATGTGCTAAAAGTATTTGAAAGAACAGAAATGTTTGGGTGTTTTTGGTAATTACACATCAAATAGTTGAAAACTTGAGTTCTATGATAATAACATTTGTTGGACGGAAAAGGCCATTTGCCGTTGCATGTCATCTTCTTTCATCCTACCCATTCAAAGTATGACATCACTAGATAACATTTTTCATTTCTTCATGAAATGCACACAATATGCAGTGCTTGTGTGGGTTCTACAAAGAAAGTTCCCCATCAGGCTGAACAGTGAAATGAGGTCCTACAGAGAGAGTTTCAAGATCTGAAAGCA
This sequence comes from Diadema setosum, assembly GCF_964275005.1. NCBI lineage: Eukaryota > Metazoa > Echinodermata > Echinoidea > Diadematoida > Diadematidae > Diadema > Diadema setosum. The sequence goes on from NC_092691.1 coordinate 42,176,760, forward strand.
GTAATACTTCTCATAGAATACAAAGTAAAATCACTTCAAGCTCTGCATTTGTTATACTTTACGAAGCTTATAGAAATCAGAATTCTAATAATTTCTGAGAACTCACTGTGATTTTTCATTTTACTCCAACAGAGAAAACCAAGTTTCTTTTACTAATTTGCTCATACAGAGTACAATATTTCCTTTGACAGGTAAGAATGTTTATACCAATGTAGGAGCAGATCATCAATTGTAAGAATATTTTTTTTCTTGAGAGAGAGCATTCTTATTTAGAGAAAGCATGGAAATAATCACTGACACGATAAAAAAATAAGGAACTATAAAAAGGCTGATATGACTATATGACTGAAAACATTTGATATGAAATGCAAATGAGTGAGCTCAGGGTGGAATCATCTCACAATTTTTCATTAATCATGTAATAAGAACTGACAAAATTCACTTTTTGTGAGAATTTGAAAAAAAAAAAAGTTCTTCCTAACTGAATAACTTCAAAATAATGATCAGCCAGACATCGTATGATTTGAGACTGGGGCACATTTGCATTTGAGCCAACAAACTGGACATTTCACGATTGTATACATGTACAATATGACAAGTTGTGAGGCAATGACAATTATTTGCAAAATTCTCAAAACTCTCAGTATTTGGACAGTAAGTGAATATTGACGGGGAGTTTTTTTTTCTCTCTCTCTCTTTTCAAGGATGACTGGAACTACCATTTCTCCTTCTCTCTCTCTTTCTCCCTCTCTTTCTCTATATCCATACAGCACACAGCTCTCTAGATAAACCAGAACATTTAAAAAGTTCACTAAAATGTAGAAATGGACTTTTATGTCTCATTTGGCAATACAACTTAGATTCCTTTCCCCTATATTCAAAATGACATAGATCTTTTTTTTTTTTTCATTTTGTAACATGCAGACAATGGTTGGAATGCATCAAAGCGTGGTAAAACTGATTGAATTTTGGAAGAGATATTGTGTACATGGTTCTCAAAGAATGGTCAGTCACATAGCAAACTCTGTAGATCTTCTGTACTTCAAAAAATGAAGACAACCAAAAAACTTGTTGACACAGACTCTTCGCAGAATACTGAGTAATCTGATAGGATTTGTTTACGAGGCATACTGCAAAACACGATATATTCGCGGCATGTCAATGTTCACGAATTGGAGCCGGCATTCAATGCATGTGACCCACCACAACAAAAGGATCCGAAAGTCGCTGACGGCCGAGCCAAGAAAATCGAGTTTGAAGTCAGATCATCAAGATTGGTCAAAACCATCAAATTTCTGTTTTTGACATAATTTTGTAGTCTGATATTTCGTCTATCTTCTGATGAAATTTCAAAGCTAAATGATCAAAGGAAAGGCAAAAAATTAGCGTTTTTCTGAGCCATGATTTTCCGACTTTCAACGGAACAGAAATGTATTTGAAGATTTGGATTTAGTGCTGCAAATAGACTCCACCCCTAGCAACGATGGAGTGATCTTATTGGTCAATGCGTGGCATCCTGGTTACTGATTGGTCATGCATAGATCGCTAGCCTAAGCTTGAATGAACATCGCGGAGGTTGCTAGGAGCATACCTTCTATTGCTAAGAGGTGAAAACTGTCTTATACCTCCCCTTGATCATGATTGCATTGGAAGGAAAACTTTGAAGGTGATTTCTCGAAATGCTGATTTCCTAGACCACTCAGCATGCTCTCATCAAATCAATGATATCCCCGCAACCGAGTACTTTTATGAGTTGCATTATACATGAATTAAAATGTACACAAACATTCGTCGTTTTGCAGTATTAACAACAGGTCACTCTTTAATATCACATGCTGTGTCATAGAATAATATACAGTGAGTGTGTGTATTTCTTTTTATATTTAGACCATATCAACTGAATGACACTGGTATGAAGCTTGTCAAGATACAGTAGTACTATTGTCATATAAAACAAATGTAAACAATAACAGAAATGAGTAAGCTGCTACAGTTTGTACATGCATCTCAAATCAAAGTAGAAGACATGATTATGATGCAATACAATTGTTATACTAGGGTGATCATGATTCTTCTGGGAGGAATGTAGAAGGGAAGCTGCAGAAATAAGTGAAGGAAGCTTCTTTCCACAAGACATTTTCTCTGCCTGACCTGCCAAAGACCTTTCTAAAAGTCAAAAACTTGAACTCAATAGCCAGAGAAAGCTTGTAGCACTAGACTACACACTCATTTCCTTTCATCTCCACATGCCATGAATCAGCCATCTCCATATGACACAGCTATGCTCTAAAAAAGACAGTGTGGAGTGTCAGAGTAATCCCAATACATTACAGCTTAAAATATTAATGGAATATCCGGGCACATTTCAGGAAAATCAACCTCAAGTTCTAGCTGGAAGGAGAAGGTGCAAGAGTCGCTAGTTGATTGGATATTTGATTCACTAAATAAGACAACTTCACATTAGAATCCCCTGATTAATCTTTCAGAATCACAAAAGGCAGCTCTCTGGCAACATTTAAAACCCTGCATTGTGCATTTCTAGTTTCATGTTACTTATCTAATCACCCCCGACATTGATGCATTTAAAAGTGTCTATCTGTACATCATGTTTTTATACCTTACAATTATGCAATGGATCTATAAATGTGAAGAAAGTGAAATGCAACAAACGAATAGAACAGAGAATGCTCAATACTAGTCATATCTTGCTATCACTATCTCTTTACCACTAAAGTATATTGTAATCTGTATACCTAATCACTACTTACTAGGTGGGTAGATTTGAATACATTAGAATTGATAACCATTACTGTGGGTCTTTATTGCAAGTATTAAATGTTCCACAAAGACAAAATTGACACCTCATAAAGCTGGCAAACATAAGACTAGCTGTTTAACATCTTTCGAATCAATGTATTAGTTTTTGATTGGATAAATTCATTCAGTGACTTGTGTATTTTGGCAACCTACATGTACATGTAGCGAGTGGATACTGACCACAAACTCTGGTACATGCTTCAGCTCGTTAACATTTGACAGAAGACCTTTGGGTTTGAATTGAATCAGTTATTCCCTTTTTTCACCAAATTCAACCAAGACATGTAAGATGAACTTTGATGTGTTTTATCACCATCAGTCTTGCCCCACTGATGCAACCTGGCATAGTGACAAACTACTGCAGTGTATGTCATAGAAATGGATGCGGTAATTCTTGTCTGTGCTGTGGGGGAGACCTAAATGATGCCAATCCCTAGGGAGTGTGTATGCCATTACTCTTGCCCTGCTACAATGATTCATTAAAATTCAATCAAGCTAATTAGGTAAGGGTAATACATTATCACTGCATCTCCCTATTCATGAAAACTAATAGTGACTTTTCACCGCTCTCTCGTTGAAACAAAGTAAACACGCAAGGAATGACATTACCAATAGGCAGCCTCTGCCAATTACCTTTACTATGAGGAAGACTGCTCAATGGAAATTCACCACACACCAAACATAATACCCTGTAATACCTTAATACCTGTAAAACAAACCTTGCTCACTCACATACATGTATATTGGTAGAGTTACTCAGTTTACTTCAGTCTCATCTGTCTGAAATTATGGAGTTTTTGTGTCCAACTACAAAAGAAAACTATGCAATATTCAATAAACATTGAATTAAATATATAAATTTCTTTACATACATTCTACGCACTGATGGTATATTTGTACCTATACTTCACTGTATCTTCACATTCATAAATACTATGTTGTATTTTATATATATATACATGCATATATATATATATATATATATATATATATATTTTTTTTTTTTTTTTTTTTTTTTTTGTCATATCAATATGTCAGCTGAAGAACACTCCTGGAGCTTGTGCATCAAAGAAAAATAAAAATGTGAGTAGTGGTAGTTAAAATTATTAAAACTTTAAGGCCAATAATTGCACTCTTGACTGAGGTGGGTGCTGTAATTAAGGATACAATGCATGGCAGGAACTCTTAAAACAAAACAACAAAAGACTTATCAAGATCAAATGTAAAATCTGTAAATAATCATAATAAAGTGTTACCTCATGTACCTAATGACACTTAGCCCATCATTCTTTTCAGACAGAAGAGGTGGAAAAAATCTTTATCAATTGAGAATCCATAAAAAAATTTAAAATTCTAAATTTAAAAAATATGACAAAGCCATATTTCTGAAGAACCTATTTTCTGTGAATTTTTTCTTCACTTCTTATTCTCTTTATTGCATACACTATGTACAAGAAACTGTAACACTACAATCATTAAGAATGACAGATGGGAAATGGTCACCAGTATGTTCTAAAATACCACTGACACTACGGATGTCACTAGGATTTTTTTTTTTTTTAAGGTCATTTGTGAAAGTTCACGCATCACCTTCCCTTTCCGTATGAATTCTTCTTTTTTTCTTTCTGTACATTTATCTTGTGTATTGATTGTCTCAAAAAGTTTAAGTTCTCATGACTTGAAACTTACATCATTTATTTCTCATGAGCTAAGAATGGTATGGTATAACATTTTTTCCATGTGATCACTCAACCTCACATAACTCTCATCACTCACATCATTGTCTGTATGTCCAGTACTAAACTTCATATTTCAGTGAAACTTGGTAGGAACATAATTCATGTAATTTTCTATGCATCTATAACAAAGTTTACGCATGTACATGTACATGATAGTAGCCACGCATCAAAATTTCAAAATGCATCATTTTGCCTGGCATGGGTTTAAGACCATTTTGAGCACTAAACATTTTTCACACTTTATTTGCACCCATAGACACACATGTAAAGCAAAAGTGAAAAATTTTGCATGGATTTGGTTTAGAATATCATACAAAAAAAGATGTTCTCAAAATTTCAAGACTATCTGACTTGATATGACATCATACAGGCCTGTCAAAGTTGAAATACTCTGTGTGCATCAATGGCGATGTATGGTGCAAATATACAGAAAAAAAAAATGCATACATATGTATTTCTAATCTGTAACTGCTTGTTAGAATGGCCAATAATTCCCATTTTTTTTTATTTTTTATTATAATTCACATTCTGGAAGCTAATGCATTGTAGACGTTTCATATTTGATGGGTCATTGAGGCTTAAAAAACAAAATATATGAAATTCCTGTATGAAATTAAGAATATGAAATTTCTAAATTATGTTAACAAATGTCAAATTCATTGGAACGTATCTCATTTTTCCCTAACCAATTTATATCCAACGATTAGTATAGCTTATTACATTCTTTACTGAATCAGTGTAACACTTTCTCAATTTGATGACATCATTACTGTGAAAAATATTGATTGAAGTTAACCTTGCAAAATTTGACCATTTTATTTGTTATCTCTACGGCAGTCCATTTAAAAAAAAAAATCCAAACAACAATCCTACATGACTTTATGCATTGAGCAGTAGCTCACTTATCCTTCAACAATGCTTTCAATATGGTGAAATTGACACTTTGGGCTGTTGTGGTGTGCCCTTTGTTTTTTGATTGGATGTTAGGATTACATCAAAATTTGGTTGAAATTGAAACTTTGGCTTTGAATTAGCAAGATTTTGTGCAATAAATATCATGTAAAGGCAGAACCTGTAGCTTATCACCCACAAGATACCAGGTTTGCATCCCTGTTCTTTGATGAACATCTAAAAAACTGCATGGCCAATTGCCTCATATCAGGAATGGAACAGACTGCCTAATCTGTCAGTCTTGACAGATTTGTAAGTCTACTTTGCTAAATTTTTTATTCAAAGAGTAATTTGCTGCTCCATGCCACCCATACCACATTATGCATTCTTTGGTAACAGTCTCATGGACGACATTTAGCTGCTTAGAAATGGCACATAATAGAATTTGGTGACTTCACAACTCTAGTAGACTAGAGTAGACTTTCTGCTTCATTTGTGTGGGCTGTGTAATCATGATGTATGTATAATGTAGTTCTGACAGTTTGCTTGCACTGTTTATATATTCTAGGACAATTTGACGGAATCCAACCATTTGATTTGAAAGATGCATTGCTACAATTATGGACTAATGGTTTTGCTGCTAAATTTTTGACTAAGGCATATGGTTATTCCAAATGGGATTTAAGCTTTAACCTTTCCATACTCATTTTAAAAATTTTGCATTTTGTCCTGTCCTCACCTTAAGTCAGTGTTCCAAGGTATGAAAGCAACTTTGTCTTACACTCATACTGAACCCGACATATTTCCTTTCATTAATTTCATAAAACTCTTCCTCAATTATTTTGTAACCTTCTAGCTGAACCTAAGAAATATGTGAAAATGCTTTATTGCGTGCATGCACACACACACACACACACACACACTGATAAGCATCACAGATAAGCATCACTGCTTTTGCGTAGGCTGCAATCTTGCCAAGTCATGAATATCTTTAGTCCACCACTAGAGGGAGTAGAACACTTCCCTGTACGTACCTGAGCTCGATATCGACTGATCCACCAGAAACCTCACAAGACAGCGACAAGTTGACCTAAAAGGTTAACAAACAAAACTGTCACTGTTGGAATAATTTCCCCTATATTTCCTGATTGCTTTTACAATGAACTACACATTGAGTATTAACTAAATTGCAAACCCATGTGGCGGTTGTATTTCACCTTCACATTACTCCTTGAAGCTTGATGAAAGCCCTCTAGTAAACATAAGTCAGACTTTTATTTTGCTGCCCTGCAGAAAATATTCATGAACTGTCTTCTGACAGTGTCTAAAGCCAAGCTAGATTTACCAGTATAAAGCAGGCAGCATGGCCATAGTAGTGCTAATATTATACCAAGACAGAACCACTGCTCCTGACATTAACTTTTGTTTTGCATTTTTAGATCTACAAACCTTTCAGGTAATTTTTTGCATAAACTGCAAGAACTACCATGGTAATATATTGTTCCCTCGTGTTCCTTCTTACCTGAAAAAAAAAAACACAACAAAAACAATGACTGGCTAAAACACAAGCATGTCTCCTCTTCTTAGTGAAAGAGTGATGTACTACTTTCTTGGCAGTATTTTGTCAATTCTATTCTCATACAACCTTACAATGTATATCAAGAACTTACAACTTCTTTCCCCTGTGGTATTTCTTTGCAATAAACAACTTCATGAGTCTTATTTAAAGACAATTCTTAAGGGTTCCTAAATGAGTAGAAATTACAAAAATAAACAAACAAACAAAAAACAAACAAACAAAATCTTCAAATGCTATACAGCATTGAGGGTCAGTTCATATACCCCCCAAAGAAAAATATGCACACACAAATACACACACACACACACACACACACATAAAACAACAACAACAAAGCAATCTCTAATTGTGGAGTTCTAAAAAAAATGACAACTACAAAAGACAAAAAAAAAAACCAATTCCCCAGACACAGCAGCTTCTATAAATATGTGACAAAATTTTTAATCAACACAAAGACTATGTAAACATCTTTAAACACATTCTAAGCCAACAGGTTTATGAACCTACATTCAGGTTTCAATCTTGAGATATAGGACACTAGTGGAGCACAAGATCGCTAACAGTATGCAATCTCCTGCCATACCCGGGAGAGATTAATTCAGCAGGAAATATGATCTGCTCATTTCCATACTTATAAAACCTCTCCCTCTCGTCTCTAACCTCAAGGCGCTCTACTCGACACCAACATCAGTCTCATGATAACGGTTCTGCAATGACCACAAGAGGGCAGTATCTCACTTTTATCTTAGTAGTAATTGACTTCTTGATGCCACCTCCTACTATCCCACTGCCTTCACTGGGAATGTAAGGCTACTATTTGTAGTATTCTCACTGCATGCTCTGATGGCTATGTTTATCAGACCTACAACTGGCACTAAATACCATTTCTAATCCAACCAGGAAAAAACAAATAGAAATCTTATATCCCATACCACTAAGTATAAGTACATTATTGCATCTACATGTATGCATCAATTCTGCCAGTGGAATTTGCTGTGAATGTAATGTACTATTCAAGTTTCTTACACAAAGACACACATGCATACACACTCTCACGAGTCACAAACACACGCTCTCTTCATGATTCTACCATACATCATTACAGTGTGTTTCACAATAAATGTGTGAGGCTGTTCCATCAACAGTACATGTGGCTGCCTAAGATATAAAAAAAAAACAAACTACAACATCCTCATCAATTTACACCAGATTAGCTAAATGTCAAAGATTTGGATATTATAAACGTACATGATGTATTTACCATGTCTGTACAGTGTGTATATCTACATGTATACGATCTACAGTTTCATTGCTCTTAGCTGAGAAATTCAGGAAATTGTGCTAGTAAGAGCAGATGGCATAGTACAATATTCTAGCCTCGATGTTATCTGCTGTGGTCAGATGCCCACAACCCGTTTACCTAGAAATCCTCATTTTTCATCATGAAACCCATAATCATTTTTTAAAAATTGCATAATAAAAATCAGCATTGCATTAAGCTGATTCCTTAAAGAGGTATATTGCATAATTGTGAAGCATTTCATTTTAAAACAGTGGTCAAGAGTAGTGTATCACTCATCATTTTTTTTTTTTTTTAATTATAAGATCTTTCTACTCTTAAGAAAAATAAGAAGTCTCAAACCTATAGGACTTTCCCGGCACCCACTAATATAAAGATCAGATAAATTATGCATAATTTGAGTGGACTTGGGACTTTCTGTATTCGATAGCACAATGCAAAAAAAAAAAAAAAAAAAAAAATACACTCAGAAATGTACAATGTAACTGCATTGACACATGCATGTACACTGTAATGACAACATTAAATAACATTCTACAGGTTTTCCTTAGCATGGATATGTTGTAATCTGTACAGTGTGTAACTCATACAATATCATTAGTAATGATATTGTATATCATTTACAGATACTGTACAATGTGTATGTTTATTTTCTCAGAGGTAACGTCTGGGAGAGTACAACGTACAACTGTATGTCAAAGAGGAAGGAGACAGAGAGAGCAAAATAAACAAAGCAAATGTGGAAAAGGTAATTCATCAACATAAGACTCTCAAGCATATCACACAGCTAAGTGTTCTCCAAATCACACTGTACACGTACATGTGATCACATTGCCACAGCTCAGCTTTTTCCTACTTCATCTAAGTTATGTTACCATAGTCTTGAAATGGAATGCCAACATCTAGCAGTAAATTTATCAAGCCAAATTGTGGAGTTTCCACCATTTCTGTTGCCTACATGAGGAGAAATTCAATGAAACAGTCTATATTTGGTGTAGGTACAAAGGCCAGCTGCACTCAAAGCCCTAGAGAGGAACCACAGGCGGTGCACACTCAACACAAACCACAAACATTTGTCATGCAAATGAGCAAATAAAAATTCCTCAATGCAGTATTCAGACTTATGACTTCATGTGCCTGCAGTTGAAATTGCGCAGATGTACGTGTACAGCACAGTTCAGCTTTTTGCTATTTCCTCGTGAAACCATAAACTGCAATAAAGATTTTTGACGCAGATAAGCACATACGACACAATGCTGTTTTACAATATGAAAATTAATTATGAAGAAAGAAATGCATTTTAATTTCCGTACGTACAGAAAGGGTAAAATCTGTGAACCTTTAGTGAAGAATCAATGATGACAATCATGCCATGGCAAGACTTGGTGCACAATACAATACATGTCAGTGTGTTTCAATGATAGGTGATAGCAAGGTGGGTGATTCACAGCACTTGGCTGATGACCTTGTTGTACAGGATGTAAATAACTTTATTTTCTGACTTCTGAATAGACCACAAAAACACAATTTCTGTTTTGTCCAGGATCTTGTATTTCTTCACAAAAAATAGGGGAAAAGAGAGGATAAAGTGACTTCCTTGTTTCCCTTCCCTCTGTAATTTACAGAATGTTTACTATGAACAAACTTTGCCCCGAATATTTCACAGTAATCCATAATAAATTCACACTTTTGTCTTGCTGGGTCTACAGGAAATTTCGAGACCATGTGGCAGTGTGTTTCACTAGTGTGTGGAATCTCATGCAGTGGTTGTGAGAAATGACGTTCTAAACAGAGTCACTCAATTCCAGACAATCAAACCTACCACAATCCATATCGATTCTAACCTTCTGTTCATACAATGTTATCAATTATTGCAATAAGTGTTTTCTGGAAAAACAATGGAACCTATATACATTACAGGGTTCCTGTATATTTTACAAAAATAGATTCCATGAGTTTTCCACATGACTTTTCCCATGTAAAATTTTAGGAAATACAGGACTTTTTCCACACAGTAGGAGGTTAGTGGTAAATAAATAAATTTACTACAGTATTCATCGCATAATCGGGACAGGTTGGGAGTAGCAAACACGGCCCCTTTAAGCGGGGTGCCCGATTTCGCGATGAGCACTCACCATACACTAACGGCATACGACATGTACTCCACTGTAGTGCACACACACACACATGCATACTGACATACTGTACATGTACATGAATACACAACCACGCTACCCCTCGGCGCGACCCTCTAGCTCTCCCTGCACATGGCTTTGCTTATATGTAGGGGAGGAGAATGTTCGCGGAAGCATGTGTTTCGCAATGGCATGGATACTTATACACGGCGCTTTCGTGGCTATGCATGTACGTGTACTGGATAGACGGAGGTCAAAACACACCAGTCTGAAGCTTGCTTTGTAAGTTCGATGTAAACGACAACTGATAGGGAATCTTTGAAATATTGTTGTGGTATTTTGGTAGATTTTTTGTGTAAAATATCAACAAAATCAAAGATCGCTTGAAGAAAAATTGTCCCGTTTATCAGAGGTCCCCGCCCGATTATCCAGTGAAAATAACATGCATTGGAAATGTTTCTGGGAAGCGTATGTCATTTAAGCGAGGTTCCCGATTATCAGATGCCCGATTATGCGATGAATACTGTATTAGAAAGTTGTGTCCATGTATTAAAAGCCACAGTACACATGTACATGTACGTATCAAATCATCTCAATACTGTCTGTAGCGAACAAGTTTAGTCCGATTTCATTTGATTCAATGTTTTCCTCAAAAACAAACTTACACTGCAAAAAAGAATCAATAAAAGGTGAAAAATATGGAAATTTCTAAACTTCCATGACTTTTCTATGATATAGTATATGTCTTTAATTCTCATTTTCCATGACTTTTCCAGGCCTGGAAAAGTATTTTTAAAATTCCATGACTTATCCAGGTTTTCTATGACTGCAGGAACCCTGTCACTATTTGTCATTTATAAGCACACAATGTACTCAATACAACTTGTAAATCCTTTCTTTCACAAGTTGTTCCAAAAATGTTAAAAACAAGCAACAAGCTACCAGAGAAGTGTGAGATAGGACCTCATACATGTACCTCCCTGAAGCTACAAACAGCTTCCCTACACACTCTGATCAATGAGAATTAATAGATGTCTAAGCCAGAGCTCATTGTAGGGGGAAACTACAAATATCAAGTATTGTTCAGGCTTTGCTTTTACTTTACTGGCATATTTGGGAAGGTGCCAAAAATGTGAGTGTAGAAACTGTCAGAACTGCATAGAAGCCAAACTAGCAACCAAATCACTCTGTCACATACCAAATGCCAAGTTCTCCAGTGCTACAGTATGTAATTTACCCACATATCTCTTGAGATACTAATGCACAAGACCAATAGAGAGGTTATCAAACTTCCTTCCTGTCTCACAACTCTCCCATGGTTGGTAATAAGGATTAGAAAAAAAAAAACCTGTAACTATTCACATCTTCAACCATTTTACAAGAAAGAATAGAGAACTAATTGTTGGTACAATCACAACTATGAAATACTTCTGATTTAAATGATAAAAGTTTAGCCTCATTGAATTCATTCACTGGACAGGAAAAGATATTTTTATCATATGTGAACAGGAGAACTAAGCTTCATTGAAAACAACTCATTTCCATCATTACCCTCCAGAAACTATTGTCAAGGTTTACAATAACTACCAGCTCAAATGGAATAATGACGACAGTGACAATGATAATTGTAGCAGTAGTAAATATCTTATAAACAATAAATGCAAACCAGCAGCCAAAAAACCCTAACAGCATTGAGTATCATTCAGTTTTATGAATTCTTGCATCAAGTTTTTTTTTTCTTTCTTATTGCAACTGAGATTGACAATCTGCCCTTCATTAACATTTTGTATTTGAAGCATCAATTATTCAGTTTTTAAGTAGTGGCAATGATAAATAATCATGGGTGTATATACTCGGGATGGATTTGAACCATGATATCCTGATTACTACACAGTCTTTGTATTGCCAAGCTCCCACCCTGCAGCCAGTGCTGGTTCTATTCTTACGGCATGCTTGCAGCGAGTACTGAGTATTCATTAAAATTAATGAATTCTTGTGTCAAGCTGTTTTTATTGAAATAAATTGGCATCAGTATTCATTTACGTACTGTACAGGAAGGATAATTTGTCAATTAGTTGCAATAGCAACAACTTGACACAAGAATTTCATAAACATTAATACAGTAGGTGGTGTCCATTCATATGTTCTATCAAATTAACAATACAATACCTGCCAAGTTCATTGAAAACTTGATCATGCATTTTCATAAAGGAGATCAAATGGTGAAAATTGGCCCCATATTTTGTCCCAGCCAGAAGGGGGCCACCTACATGTATGGATCTGCTACAACTTTAACTCAGAGTATTTCTGGTTTTATAGAAGAAACATTTTAACTTTTCTTATTGCGATTATCTAATTTAAGGGTCCTGGGCCTCCTGGTGGCCCCAAAGTGGGGCACGGTGGCCATTTAGACAAATATGTATTCTACTGTTCTTGCAAAAATTCCCTCTAAGTTTGGTGAAAATTTACCAAGCACTTTCAAGAAGAGGATGAAAATGTGTTGTGAAGGGGAGGGGGTCATGGATGATGTCCACCTTATACAAACACTGCTTAATCCACTGACGGGCTGATTCTGCTACAACATGCAATTCCCATATACACTTGCCCGAGTATACTCGGAACTCGTCCTCAACAGGTTAAGATCTTATCACCCTCAATAGGGATTCTACTTGCCAAGTTTGGTAAAATTCATCATTTACAGTTTAAAAGAAGTTAAGCTACTTGAGCCCCAATTCAGCCCCCACTCTTGGAACAAACTTGAAATTAAATTGTATGGAAGAATCAAGAAGAAGCTTAAAAAAAAAAAAAAAAATGGGTTGTAGTTTGGTCCCCCCACGGCCTTTTAAGGAGGCATCCCAAGATCCATCATAAACAGACTTGAAATTTCAGTCACCAATGTACAATGTACCTTACTACTAATTAAAGGCATAATTTACCATTTGCAGATGAAACAAAATTCCAGCATTAGTGCTTTAAAATAGTTCTAAAATGTGAGTTAGGGATAGAAACAACCACTGTAAAAATTTGAATCCGTATAATCGATGTTAAGCATTGTCAAATACACAAAATGTGAACAATAGTTATAATAAGAATGCTTCCAGACTAAACCGTCTACAGTTATGGTTTATTGAGAAAAATGCTAATATCTCCTCATATTTTAGTCTTTATTACGAAAATTTTATATGGTAGGATGTTTTGTGATACAACAGATCTACACATATGTATCAAAGGTGGTATCTTGAAAATTTTTGAAATCACTGCTCCCAAAGGTAAACTGGACCTTTAAGCTCAATCACTTCTGGTTCTAGAGAGCGATACAATTATAGATCATGAGAGAATCCTCAATTTGAGGACTTTGCCTCTAATCCCCCTAGGGACTAGAGGATGCCCATAATACAAACCGAGATCCTATCCCCCTAGCGATGCTACCTGCCAAGTCTGGTAAAATGTTTCATTGGGTTTTCAAGAAGAAACTGAAAATCTAAAAAGTGTACACACACCAGACAAAAGATGACAGACAACTGACAGAAGAAAATGAACGGCAGATAACGAATGAAAGCAATAGCTTACCTGAGCCTTCAGCTCAGGTGAGCAAAACAGGAACAAAGAAGCAAAGAAAGCAGACACATATTATGATATTATACAAAGGGCTTGAATGTAAAATTAAGAGTAATTACGCTCTCAATGCCTGATGTATTAAACTGCTGAGGAGGATTTGATTTTGCTACAACACGCATTTCCCATAGACGCTTGCCCAAGTATACCAGGGACTCATCCTCAACGGGTTAAATTACTGGTCAGTATAATTATGTTGTTTGTCAAGTAACAAGAATGTGCGACATGTTTTTCTGCCCACTTCCATTACATTGTCACCTCTATTCTCATATCATCTGCCTCAACTTCAAGCTATACACACTGCAGACCTGGAAAAGACACATGACTATCATGCGCTTATTATTACACTAGGTATTTTCTTTGTTTTGGCTGAAGTGCACCTTTTAAAATCTAGAGTAGTTTAGAAACATGCCAGTCCCAGTGATAAGTAGTGTTGAGAGGTGTGCAATCTAGCCACTGTTTCACATTTTTCTTTCAGCTCTGATGGATTTCACAAAGAAGGCACAAATACTCTCTGTGGTAGAGATCCAGAACTGACTCATAATAACATGTTGCAAAACCAGAAACTTTCACATGCATTCTAATATTGCAAATTTTGCACTCTGAGCCGAGATTTACAAAATTAAAGGTGCATGGTCCCGGTGTTTTAGTCAAATGCGTACGCGGGCGCACGGCGCAAGTTTCCTATAGAGACCTACATGTAAGCTATCGACTCCTCTTTAGCGCTTACGCTTTGGCCCACTTCCCCCGAGTCCGAAGAAGTCTGATCCACTGTAGTCAGTGGTCCGATCACAGTTCGGCTCATGATTCGGCTGAGGGGGATGACAGCTTTAGCAAATTTCTTTTGTGATGTCATAATAACAAGCACATATGCACGCACCCTGGCATTACTACAGACTGCGCGATGCGCAGAGAAGACAACGAAGGCAACGTTACTTAGCAACACCTACGCACTTTACTCTTGATGACAGCTCAACTTCGGTAATCTTTGTATCAATGCTAACGGTGATCGGCAGTATCATCAACAGCGCCCTCTGCACTCCCGGGACTATGCCCCTTTAAAATGCACGCAAAGTTCTTGTCCACAGTTGTATACTATGTATTGAATGCCAGTGGCAGATAATGAAAATTTTATGCCGCGAAAAAGGCTGTTGGCTCCAATACGCAAAAACTTCTTGCATAACAGTATCTATAGTAATATTTGTGTAATGTACCAAAAAAAGATACTAGGACTACAGTAGAACTCCAGTTTTCTTAAATACATTAAAGGGATGGTATAGTATAGGTCGAGGTGAGAATTCAGTTTTAAATTTTTGCGAGATATGTAGAAACCACTTTATGAAATGTTAAAAGCCTACAATTCT
This sequence comes from Diadema setosum, assembly GCF_964275005.1. Classification (NCBI taxonomy): domain Eukaryota; kingdom Metazoa; phylum Echinodermata; class Echinoidea; order Diadematoida; family Diadematidae; genus Diadema; species Diadema setosum. Next base: position 42,192,200 of record NC_092691.1, read on the forward strand.
AAGAGGAATTCAAAGCTTATTTGATGAAAATCTGTTTTGAAATGGCTAAGATATAAAAAAAAAAAAACACACACACACACAGAAGCTTTTATTAGGATTGCTTTGTTTTGGATGTCTCAGCCATTTCAAAGCCTACTTTCATCAAATAAACTTTGAAGTCTTCTTAAAATTTTGTGCTCTTTCATATTTCATAAAGAGGTTTGTCATTATCTAAAAAAAAAAATCATCATAAAAACACATCAGAAACCTCAAACTCCATCGCAGCTGAAACTGTACCATTTTTTTAAACTTTCTGTAGACTTAATGGAAAGACTAAATATACATGTATATTTCCCTTCCCACTGATTCTGCCATACCACTTCATTATCTTCCTATCCTCATTAGCTTATATGCATGCACACACATTATTTGACAAATGGTGGGGTACAATTCCATGGGGGGGGGGGGGGAGGACATATGGAAATTTGATGATTGAAACCCTAGGCTATACATGGCCTCTATGGTCTATATAGCCTATCCCTACCCTGCATTGTATCTTGGCAAATTCAGACCCAAGTCTCACACCTGTACCTGCGGCGCGAGTCTCACTCCCCAGCAAAACATCTCATGCTCACCCGCCCAGCAATCATATTCTCACACCTCTCAGAAAAACAAAAATAAAACATGACAGGTACTACATTGTGGATCAAAACTAAGTAATAGGAAATGTTGGATGACAAACCCTCTTCTACTGAACTGATGAAATGAGCAAGGCAAACTTTATCCTAATTCTTTTTGTTGGCTAGAGGATTCCCACAATATGCCTGTATCTTACAGCTATTTTTCTTTCCAAATAAATAATTCAAATGCTTAGAGGTCTCTAAAAATTCTGCCATCTACTAAGTTACGTCAGCCGTACATTCTGTGGTATTAAACCATTCACCCTTAACCAAAATCTGGGCAAAAAATGCTCAAACTGATGTCTTGCAGTCCACTGACCATCTTCCATAACAAATGAATAGACATATAAAAAATTATGCAAGTAAAACTATTGTAAATGTGGACCAAAATGAACAATTTCTAATTCCAAAATGAAAAAAAAAAGAGGTCATGTCTCTCTCCCCCCCCCCCTTCAGATGTTTCACTAAATAGGAGTTTCTCTCTCCCAGCCAGTTGAGAAGCTTGGCATCTCTGCAAATTGCACCATCAGATGATCTGCATTCTTGCACGTCTACTGTAAATTTGCAGATCACTTGATTCCGTTGATATTATCATCAATAATCTTATGTTAATGTAGTGTACCTATGTCTAGTCTACAGTTTTACAAACAGTACAACATTGCAATAAATGAAAACACAATGAACTGTATTGAAACAAAATCGTTGGAAATGGAATCTGTGCTGACTGAGCTCACAGCTGAGCTGAGCTGAGCTGAGCTGAGCTGAGCTGAGCTGACCTGGGGGGGGGGGGGGGGCTGCCGAAAAGCAGGGCTTGTAAAGCAAAGGAAAGAATAATTTGGCAACAAGTACGTGGTTGCGCCACATGAAGCAGCTATCCGTTTGGCACATAGGCGTGTGGCAGGGTCTATACAAACTCTAACTAAACTTATATTTGGGTCTTACATGTTAGAGACAGACCTCTGGTTCTGATCTTTGCCCCAATCAGAAAGTCGCGGTATCACGCACAATGTCTTTGTTGGAGAACAATGCCACGGTCCCACACGTCTATTTTCGTGTGATGGACGGCAAAGACAAAGACATCATTTTATAGTGGAATAGACTGTTACTGATCCTAAATTTTATCAAACTAGCCAAAATTTGATGATGCATGATACTGCACTTACTACGGTTCAGTCATAAACATAAAAGCGTGACTTAGACAAGTACTGAAATATAAACATGCTTACGGTTTCACGGAAGTTATGCGGCTTTTCAAACTCGCGCGTGTTTCCCACGTTTCAATACAGATAATTCACCTCACAATCAATACGAGTTACACGTTGTCTTGATGCGTGTCTCGAGCTACACAGTGGTCCTTGCACACTTTCGGTGCGACCTCGTACGTGTACGTAAGTTCATGTTGTTTCGTGTACCCTTCAGGAAACGAAATCTTCGTCAAGCAAAATTAAAAGCACTTTCATAATATTCGTGGTAAAGCGATATATATAGCATTTAATATGGTCGTACGCATGGGGGGGGGGGGTAGGATTACCCCTCCCAAGAAATTTTCACCCCCTTTTTCCTTGGATTCGAGCCGTAGGATTTTCTCCAAAAGAAGAAGAAAAGATCAGTAGAATTGTTTTAGAAACCTATGTTTTTATTGAGAAAACCACGAAACACTCTAAAAGCATTTCTGTCTTTCCATTACTAATATAAGTGCATGTGTTTGTTTAAAATTACATTTCTCACATATCTCATCTGTCACCACCACATTCACTGCCGTTTATTTTGTCATTGGATGTGCTGTGCACCTCCTTAAAAAGGCCTATACAAAGTATAGACGCACTAACGAGGTACAAGAGACCTGTGAGAGATACGATTTAGCCAAATTGCCCCTCAATATTTTATTATTCTCCTTTTTTTTTTAAATACAAAAATTAGAAATTTACATTGCCTTGAATATCCATTTTTGTTACTTCTTGCTTGACAATGTTCCAGATATTCCACTATAAAGTGTGCATCAGATCGTTGTATGTCAGTTATAAAAAAAAAAAAAAAAAAAAAAGGAAAAGCTCACTGCCACTCCCTTGCTTGGTCGTTGCATGCGCTTCGCAGCCTCGCTCGTGTGTTCACTTCAAATATTGAACATTAATCTTGCCCCCCCCCCCCCCGAGAAATAATCATGCGTATCTATATGGTCATAACTAAATCGTATATGTGCTGACCGCTAGAAGTATAGTCAGACGGCTTTGATGCTCGTAAAGGGGAAGGGATAATTCCGGGGTATCAGTATAAGTGAGGATCATATATTATGATTATAATAATAATGTTCATTTCACTGGTATTGTTCTGTGATAAAATCATCACATTATTCGCCAACAAGCTCTCTTTGTCAGATACTATGACCCTATTAATAATCGACACTATGTGCTGTTGAATGTCATTACTGTTTCTGTTGAATAGTCCCGAAAAAAAAACTAGAAATAATTAAGCCATAATTAAGATAGTATTCATAAAGTAAAGAAAGATGATAGTGGACGTAATGATGATCATGATAACCAAACTGAAAGTGATACACTCAGCAAAGGCTCGCCTGCATACATGCAAAATAATGAAGCTAAGCAGCTATAAGGCAGCTCCTTCCGCTTCAAGCTATAATTTTATGGAAAACACTCAAAATACCGCAGCGATTGACGAGGTAAAAATCTTGTGCATGGAGCACAAATAAACCATGATGAATAGAATAGAAAGTAAAACATTTAAGAAGGAAGCACACGAGAAAAAAATATGGAAATGAATAGACAAATGTAAATGATAGAAAACAAAACATAAACATTTGAAAGGAAAATCAGAAAAAGAGCAAAATCTGAGCAGAAACCCATTGAACAAACATTAGAAAAGATTTGCTATATATCCACATCATCGTATATCTTCTGTGCGAGACCCCACCACTCGAGGTGTTTCTATAGTCTGACTGTCACTGTTCGATTCCGTGAATAATGTTCTCCCTATAAGGAATTAAGCTTTGCAGAAAAAAAGCAAAACACACACACGACACGTGTACAACTTACTCCTTGAAATGTAGAATTGAATAATTATATTCATAGCATAATCGGTCAAATCTGAATGGCAGTAGCAGCAGCAACAACAACAACAATAACAACAATACTTGGAATGAAAGTTATAAAGAACCAGCACTGAAAAAAGAAACCTGGTTGCAAGAATCAAAGCAGGACCACAGCAGCAGCAGCAGCAACAACAATAGCAACAATACTTGACATGAAAGTAATAAACAGACAAAAAATGAGGATCGACAGCCGTCACGTTTTATCATAAGAATTTCAACAATTTCCCTTTCAGGTATAGTAAATAATGTGCGTCAATCATGTCAATGAGGAATTACACGGCGGTTTCTCGTAATCCAGTTGGAATTTTCAGAAAGGATCCCCCTTTAGACCCCCCCCCCCCCCCTCTGCGTCCTTCTGTAGGATGATGCTGTATTGGTCCAGTTGCAAGAATTAAAGTAGGGTCACATTCATTCTCATTATGATGAACTTATAATGAATTAATTAGTCATTAGAGAGATTTCATCGTAAACAGAACATTGATTGTGTTTCATCTTTTATTTAGACGCTTTAATAAACACGTAAACCATTTCAAATTTATATCCAAATAATGTTTTAATTATAAATTTCAGTTTCTGTATGAAACTATTCATATAGTATTTCACATTCCCATTGAGTAGGAACATTTTTTTTTTTTTTTACATATACATTGCTCTTAAGCTGAGGTGCGACTCTTCTCTGTTCACAAATTTACACAATATAATTGGTCTTCAAAAATGCCACGAGGGATCGCAACATAATCAAACTATTCTACTACTACCTCTCCTCTCCTACGGCACCATATCATACACGTTCGCTTGATTATAACTTTTTTTTCAGCACTGCATAGATTCCCCTTAACTGAGACTTCAAATAACAAAGTAGATTATATTTCTAGTAACGTCGTTTAGAAATTCTATGCATCAGGCAAGAACAAAATCCCACTTTTAAATCTTTCATTTCTAATTAGTAAATCAAATTATCACAATATCATTCGTGATTCATTGGGAGCAAAAATTTCCCCACGACAATCTATTCTACTGTTCCCTACCCCACATTATTATGAAAAAGACCTTTAAAGGTATTAGCCCACATTTGTAAACCTGCAGCAATTGGTCTCATAGTTAGCATGGAGTTTGGGTATGATTGCAGTAACACCTGTGCAAAATTTCGTTCCAATTAGTCCATTACTTTCATAAAAATAGATGAAAATGCACCGTAATCCGTATGCATGCGTATAACGCTCGCTAGCTCCGGTCCACGTACGTGTTACATGTACTATGTACGTAGCTATAGCCCGCGCTCGTAATTCGATTTTGGGTCGGGTTGACCCGGTTTGAAAATTGATTTTAAAACGATGATTTTTCTCTCTTTTATCGAATGGTATAGACAAAGAGCGACAGGTGAGGTATGTTACTGTTATAACTTGTACTTGAAGTCATATTGGACCTGTTTTATGCAGTTTTGATTTTCGTGGGTTTGCAAATGTGGGCATATACCTTTAAGGCAATGCTACTCTTGCCACGTTTTCAGTATGCTGCCCTCTCTCGTCAATCAATGATGATGCCGACTACGAATGTACCCTATCAAAATGCCTTTAGTCATATAGTATTATATTCTAGGGAATGTATTCGTTGAATGATAAACTAACTTCACATCGGTACTTTAAGGGCGTAGAAGGCCAAGCAAGCACATAGCGGATATGAGATGGGACCAACGGAGAATAAACAGCTGAACAGCTGAATGGGATTTGACATCGCCACTCCCAGGTTGGGGAACAAACGCATCTCTCTCTCTCTGCTCACTAATGATAATTAATGAAAGCAAGGTGTTTTGTGTGTGTGTGTGTGTGTGTGTGTGTGTGTGTCTCAGAACACTCTCGATGGTTTGCTGTGTGTCCGATGTGTATGGCCTGTGAGAGGGAGAACCCAAATCATTTTGCAGTAAAATATCAGATATCAGGATTCTTCTGTATATGAATGTTGCACAGCTTATAGCCAATATGATAAAATAACACCTCAGGACGTGTGGTGGAGTGGGGACTCTCGTTTTCTGTCATCCATGTCTTACTTGGCAGCGTTGAATCAGCATTCTACTGATGGTATATTATCGTGCTGTTGAGCTAATCAAAACCGATCGAAACATTAATTACATTTTGCCTATACATTGACGGCCAGAATTGAAAAAAAGTAATTTGAATATGAGTGCATTTAGAGAGTAGACTTCTCTTTGGTCTAAAAAAGAAATCGGTAATGAAGCAAGAATTATAATCTAATGGGGAATGAAAGTCAAATGTGCATGTGGATTGATTAATCGCAGCACATATCAGAGAAGATTGAGGAAAATTGTACGATCCGTTAATGCATAGCAACGATATAGACAATTAAAGACAATTCCACAAAATTTCATTTTTAATGAAAAAAGCCCCTTCCTTTCCATTTACATTCCCATTCCTTGTTACTGACATGTTAAAGGTAATAATTATTATCGACCCTACTTTCTGAAAGACGTAAGTCAAGTGCTCTTTCATGAAGATAGAAAAGTGAAAAATGTTGAACTTTCTTTATATTTTCTTTATATAGTTTTCTATGTGTGACGTCATGATCTGTAGTAGTCTTCTAATCCAGCGTTGGCGGACCAAAAACTTCAAAAATTCATTACTTTCAGCGGATTGCCCTAATTTCCTCAATCTTCACTGATGTGCTCTGCTAACATTGCTGCATTCCCTCAATCCACATAATGTGGTTTTCATTCTCCTTCAAGAATTATGACAGGACACAATAATTGAGAATCACGAATAATATGGTGATAGATATCCGTCCCAAAACGTGGCAGTGACAGTTTACTTGTCACTTAACTCAATACCTAATCTTTTTTTTTCACCACTAGAATGCCAATTCATTGAGAAAAAAATATGTAAGAGAATGGAAGACAAATTAGCACAATGCGATGTCGACAAGTAATATATGACAACAACAGAACTTCAAATGCTCTTTTTTTCTTCTTTTCTGTCGCAAATTACCTTATAAAATGAAACACACAAACACTTTAATCTAAATGATATGCACCAGTGTGCAATACAGGTTTTGTCGTCATTATCTATACAAGATAAGAGTAAATTGGAAGGGCGTGACACTGGCTTAACATCCTATAAATCAAACATTATCACAGAGCCTTTCACGATCAGCTCAGCTTCTTTCAATACCCATTCCGGGTGTGTGTCTGTGTTAGTGTTAGTGTGTGTGTGTGTGTGTGTGTGTGTGTGTGTGTGTGTGTAATTGAATGCACCTAGCTGGATGATTTTACGTTATCAGTGTGTCATTATAAGCCAAATTATTTTTTTTTTTGGTCGAGTAATGCAAGTGAATTTCTCATTTCCAACATTTTTAAAGTCTATTTTACTTACATACATCGTATTTCATAATGAACACTTACTAACTTGCTTTATAAATATGCTGATTGGTGTTAATGATGATAATGTGAATGTCATTTATATTGATCTGTAGCTCACTTATCAGTTATATACACGTAAGTCCTGTGTATACCCTGGTGTTGCATTGAAGTGATATTGAATAAAAGGACGTTTGGAAATGACAAACAACAACAGCATTTATTTCTTTCGTGGACCACACAATTTCCACCTCTCATTCCACACAGAGGAAGCGTCTCCCCTTACTAGTACATGGTATGCCACTGGTTCCTGTCTCCTAGTGCCATCGACACCATGGGGAGAGAAAGCTATCAACGAGCAGTATCTCGCTTGGTTGGTTCGCTAGCTGCTTTCATTGAGTGTTAAATACAGCGTGCTATTTCGGGGCTATTTCCTCAGCGACCGTATAATCATAAGTCACGTGAACAGAAAACACCGATGAGAATTATCATTCGGTGGGTCAAGCAGTCATCAAGTTGAAGCTGTTTTATTCACGTATAACAAGAACGTATGATTACTGACATGTTATACTTATATATTCGTACATGACTGCGTATAATGACAGATACTTATCATTTATTATAGTTCAAATGTCATCGTACTATAATAATTCTTTAAGGGTATCGAACGTACATGCGACAAGGTTGAGCCGTGTAGCTTGTGTGGTTGTCAGAATCAAAGACGGAGAATGGAGAGCGAGAGAGTGTTGTTCAGGATGGGAAATAACAGTGACCTTTCAACTGAGAACGAATTAGATAATAAGTCAAGATAGATAGATAGATAGATAGATAGATAGATAGATAGATAGATAGATAGATAGGTAGATAGATAGATAGATAGATAGATAGATAGATAGATAGGTAGATAGATAGATAGATAGATAGATAGATAGATAGGTAGATAGATAGATAGATAGATAGGTAGATAGATAGATAGATAGATAGATAGATAGATAGATGGATAGATAGGTAGATAGATAGATAGATAGATAGGTAGATAGATAGATAGATAGGTAGATAGATAGACAGATAGGTAGATAGATAAAGAGAGAGATGTATATAGGGGATGATAGTCATGTTGATGAACTTCCAAATATAAAGCTGTAGGGAAGAAGCGAGAGAAAAGGAGAGAGGGAGAGAGAGGATTGAGAAAAAGAGATGCTAACCCCAAAAGACGCTAAGGTGTGATGGCGTCAAACCTCCTACTCCTCCACCTGCCCTGGATGCCTAAAGTGACCAAAGCACCGTCTACAACTCCAGCTATGCGACAGTAACAAGAGCTCATTGAATTGCATTAAATAATTTCATGAATATACGCAGGTTTCATTTTCTCGTATTAATTCGCCTTGAAATAGTAATACCTCCAGTCTCTTGGAAACCATGACTAATGAAGCCTCGTTGGCAACACTGGTACCTGCATGTCGACTCTGTAATTTGGCGTTATGTTTGATTAGCATAAGCACTGTTTGAGCACAGATTGTTTGACAAGGTAAGCGCGCATGCACGCTGTGGCGTCACCGTCCCGTCACACTTTGCCCCGCGGTGCTTCCAGACAACGACGTTACTCCTAGAATGACCTCGACCGATGACTACCACTCACTCTAAACATGAGCAGCAAACTCCAAGTTTTCGACATCGTCTTCGAAGGGAACGACGCCAACGTATTCAAGCCTGGTGACCTGATCCAAGGATACGTGCTCATAGTGCTTTCATCAGAGAAAAGACATATCCGGGGTGAGTCTTTAAAGCGATGGTTATGAACTACAGGTAATGACTGTACGCTCTACGTCGCTCGAGTAAACAAAGAGGCTATGTACTCGAGCCTACTCCGGGAGGACAGCGGCGCAATTTTCACTTTCATCATGTAGACAGAAGGGTAGAGCTTGTCTCTGAGAAAATCGATTTGATTGCCTTTACAGCCATCTATTCAAGGCGTCGTTTCTTTTTCATAGTGTTCACACATAAAAGTATCAATACGATTTCTTTCAAATCATTTTGAAATGAATACAGATGGCTTGATTGGGATAATTTGTTCGTTTCATTCACCTTAGTTATGAAAATTGATACTACCATTGGTTTGATGATTTTAAAGTAACCTGGTCATAAAACAAACAGGAAATTATGTGCGTAATTAGACCGTTGTCCTTACTTGATTTAAAATCCTATATAAGGCAATTCCAAAAGAATTTGTTGTCAGATCTTATTGTTAAGTTTTAGATACTAACGATGAAAAAGTAAGATGTATCGAGTTTTGATTTGTGAATGATTTGTGGGGTTATTACGTAAGGTATAATCTATCATGAATAATTTAGCAATCTATTTTCGATTAACACACATGTTATTCAAAATTCAACATAGTGCTTGATGAGATAGATAATAATAGTTATTTTGATAAAACACTAACTGAAGTTAGAGAACGCTTTAAGTACATAGCCAAACATGATGATACCAGAATAGGAGATGTATATAGACGATATCGAAAATGTTTCATCAGGGCCTTAAACAACGTAGACTGATTTTAGTTACAAAATACTGTATCAGCATAATCAAAATATATTTTGCACTGTGTTTGTATTAGGGTGCCCTTATAACGTATAGGTATTTTGCTCCAATTGAAACTTTGCGAATAATCAATTTGCGATAATGAGAGAAAATATTGTTTAACTGAAATCTAAATTTCATATTACATGTCGCGGAGATGGGGGTTAATCTCATGTCGATGCTGTAAACGTAATAAAGCTATTACATTTTTGTAATCTTATGTCAAAACTTTGTGAAAGTACATGCGTTCTTCTGGCGTATGAACATTCAATCAATGCAAAGAAACCCCCTCAATAAACAACACATTTTCATTACTCGGTGTTTTGGGCTTCTTTTTTTTGCAAGCCTAAAACTCCCTGGGACATTTATTACGTGGTCTAGTCCTGATGTAAACGTGAAGGGGGATACGAGGCCTCTAAATGTCAACAAACGCCTGAAAATTGGCAACTTCGGTCAGTTTTACTACTCTGCTCTTTTGTGGGATGGTCAGTCTTGTGATGCCAGATGAAATGAAGAGCCATTAGGTGCAAAATGCGATCATTTTGACAATTAAGTAACAGAAGGTGTTATCAATATACACCCGGATCTAAAAAACGGTGCTTTGCTGTGGTCTGTAGTTTTAGAAGAATAGTGAGAGGACGAAGAAGACAAGACAAACGCATGATTTTCCAATGCCACGCCACACATGGTTTAGTGTTCGCCAAAAAGAGAAAGTCGTTATTCGTTCATTGTTGTTTTATCTTCTCTCTTACACGACTTGTCTTACTCTTCAGCGTCACACTGTCGTCGTAACGACATTGAAATATTGAAAACAGGTCACTATCTTGGTTTACCACGTTAGGCACTCATGCTACGAAAATCAAACATGGAATCATGTCTTTAAATGTGCATGTGCCATCTTGACTACATTATGTATTTCTTCTGGTAGATGATGTAACGTGCCAAATTATTGTTCAGGCATCTACATCATTGTCATATTTTAGTTCTAGAAATGATACTTTGGGGATGAGATGGACAGCGCTAAGGCCAATTGAGTGACTTTCTTTCATTTGTTTACACTTTGACAATAAACTATGTGGACTGCATTCAGACTCTTATGATATACTCTTCCACCGATTTAAGTGTATTTTCTCATTAGTAACAATATCGAATTCGACATGCTATTCTCTTTCTTTTTCTTTTTTTGAGTAAAGGCTATCTGTACATTTACTTCACCAAGGTATATGCTGACATGCACCGAATTGTCTCTTTCAATACATTCTCTAAACTTGACGTGCCTTCTTCACTAATACCTGCCAGATACATAAAGTGAAATGAAATCCTTGTGTATTGACCCAGGGACACAGAGGTATGCGGTAATAGTATTCTACTGGTCTAGCGCATAGCTGCTATTGTGGAAATATCTCAGGCATAGGCGCGCGCACACCATTAACGCATACATACTTATCTCGCTCTATTCTCACTCTAAACTCACACACATGTATAAATATACATATTGCTATGCATATGTTTGCGTATGTGAGCCGTCAAAGAACAGCGATATTATTTTGCTCTTTGAAAAGTGAAAGGCATGAAGCACTGATTACTACTTTTATTTGTGAGTGTACCAAGCAGAATGGATGATTTAAGAATAACTTCTGCGCTTAGAAACACCAGTATAAAGCGCCATATAAGAGCAATTATTATTATTATTATTATTATTATTATTATTATTATTATTATTATTATTATTATTATCATTATTATTATTATAAACGGCAAGAGCCAAAAACAGTTCAGAAAAAAGAAATGTTATGCTTTGACAGTGCAGCGCAATGGTGGCTGTGAGCACGAATCAAACTTCTAGCAAAATAATGAAAGGGTAATAACGACAGTGAAGCATCGGTACTTGGTATAGTCAGCGGAATAAACAAAGTTGAGCTGTCCTTTCTTTCGTCGCAAATACCACCGGTGCTGACCTAGGCTGCCAACGTTAACTCTGGACTCTCACTTAGCCACCTACTCTTCCTCAGCGATGCCTCGTAGCTGCAGGCTTCGTTCGACCCTGCTTATTTATTTTTTCTCTCCCTTTCTTCTGCAAATATAGGACATAATTTCCGTTTGGATGGAAACCGTTAGTTGATTAAATTTCGCTCTTCGGTAGTCGCAGTCCCACGCGCTGTCAGAGTTGGCGCAGGAATTACTGCCATTGAAAGATGAATCTAATTTTGTGCGAGGAGCTCAGCGAGTGACGCCGTAGCTGCTCCGTTGTGTAATTACACAACGTGCCGAAAATGCCATCCTTGAAAATAAGATAATTTCTTCCGCTTGGTACGAATCATCTAAGTCATCATGTAGGGGACCTAACGTCATTTCATTTGCAACTCGTTTACCTTATTATGTATGGTTTGCGAAAATAAGAACAAAGATTACCCGAAAGATTTCAGGATGCGCGCATACGTATCACGACTACGTATCCAGGTAATACGGGCAGTAACGTGTAACCGTACAGAGGTTTGTCATGCCAGGTGGCAAAAAGCACAATCGTGGCTCAGAAATGCACTTATCAATTAGCCGTGTCATTCGGCCTGGGAGCTGCACTGAAGAGTGATAAACTCTCTACTGCCTTGTAGCACACTTGTGACGACAAAACTCACATAAGTAATGTATATAAGTCCCATCCAGACGAGGTAAACAGACATGCATTAAAGCTTAGACCAACTTTAACGTATACACTAACTTGTAGTTGGAAGTTTTCACAGCATCTGACGAGGTACTTTTACGACTGTCAACACATTAAAGTGTCGAACTGCATTGCACCAACGATAAATCTGTAAACTATTTGGCACTGAAGGATTATGAGTATGAATTTCATCGAGAGGAAACTGAACTGTTGATGGTGGCTCAAACCACGAATGATAGAGGCTACAGTCTAACTCCAACAGCCCCCTATCTAGACTCGAAAGTCTTAAGGTTTCTTTTATAATCATGGCTTGTATTCGCACTCCTTGATTAATTTAGTCACTGCAAAGACGTGATGTTATGCAAATCACGTTGCAGCAGACGCTGCTTTTTCAATGATGCAACTCTTGCTGAAAAAAAAATGATCTCGCCACAATCAGGTGAAGATATGAATATACAAACTGGATGAAGAATGAAGGAATTGGAAAAAAAGAAAAATGAACAAATGCAATAAAAATGTGAATAAGAATGATTGACTAAATCAAAGGCATAGATTGTTACAATACATACTGCTAGATACCTCGGGGGAGGATCTTTTTGCATAAAAGACTGAAAGATAAACACTGTCAACTACCCAACAAACGTTTTTACCTTTCCACTTCATGGATTGATGGTCCACCCAGTATAAACTGTGAGAATCGCACATCTGTCGATCAGGGTAATCTACTCTGTATGCGAACATTTTGAAGGCACGTTACTCGTAGCCAAGAAGAGAAAAGAGAATAGAGAAAGACAGGAAAGTGATGGGACGTGAGGGGCTGGCGCTGTGAAAAGTAGCCAGCTATAACAAAGGTTCAAAGAACACTGAGATATAAGACGTAACGAGGAGACAATATAGAAAATGTGAGGGAATAAATGCAAGGAATTAAACAAAGACATGTCATCGAAGACACGGAATACATTGCATATCTGAAATTTGTATAGGGATGATGATTTGCATCGAATTAACGATTTTTACCACACATTTCGTCCTTAAAAATGATACCGGTGACATGCATGATGTATACCGAGTATTCTGAATTGTTATTATGTACTCTCGAAATTCACTCTATCGTCAATACTGGCAACGATAGTGCGTAAAATGTTCATTGTATGTCAGCAGTGTTCCATGCAGCAAGGTAGAAAAGAGTGAATTTACAGTATATATGACACGGTTTATGACGGGTCTGCTGGGATCATCATCACATGGATTCAACAATCTTGAAGCAGGGCTAACTGAAGCACAGTCAGCATGTCAAGTCTTAATGAGGATCTTCCTTCTTCCCAAACCATCTGGTTGAAAATAAGGATGGGTTATGTATATTCATTTTTTTTTTTAGATGATGGTATCACTGATATGGAAAACTGGATTGCTATTGTAATTATATAAAATAAAATTTGAACTTGAGTAAAAATAAATCATATTTCTCACTGAACATCAGTTCACTTGGAACTGAGCAACTAATTTTGTAAGGGAATCAATGGAATACACACATTTCGTTTCATCCTGAATGTCAATGCCATGTCATCATTCGTTCGGGAAATCCTGCTTGACACGCACCATTTGTGAGAGCGAGTGAGTGAGAGATGTGGGGGGGGGGGGGGGGAGAGGGGGAAGGTAACCGCTGTATAGAGGCAGAGACTAATGTATTTCAGCAACAATGCATAATACATATGAATAATACATGTCACAATTTGTAAATACCTGTGTCTAGATAGGAAAGACCCTGTAGAGCCATGGCTCAATGTAACATCATTCAGTAAGGAGGTCAAACTGGTTGCAAACCTTTGTTCTTTAATGCTTTTGCTCCTTATTTAACTACATCTTATAGTATCTAAGCTAAAAACTCATTTTATGAAGATTATTTCGTGCCATATTTCCAAACAGTTTGAATAATCCTATGTTGCTATGTCGCATATGTTGTTTTCCGTGCACAAATTTTCTCATTCCCAATCCTGTTTACCTGTGATTTCATAAATATAATCGTTACGCTCAGTTTGTTGCGTGTGTGTGTGTGCGTATGTGTGTCTTCAGAGTAATTTTGTTCATAAAATACTGAAGTATCAAACAGCATCATCATTATATCATCATAACTTTGCCTGGCAATAATACATACTCAAAATAAACGCTAATGATACAAAAATCAGATCACGGAGGTGGGCAGATTTCAAGGAATATTTCATTTACCCCGTTGTGGGTCCACCATGTTATTGGGTTAAATTTAGAATTACATTAGCCAAAGAGTAAATCAAAAGAGCACCGACCCTCTCGATTCTCTCTCTTCCATGTCACGTTTTATTATCATTTTTTTTTTCTAACATCATCAGTTTTCCATGTCGTCAGCTACAAAATCTTCACGCATGCTCAAGGCGGCGTTCGGCTCACGCCCATGGTTTCAGCGGACCCGTGGCATCGATCTAGTGCCCGTTCACACTTTACAATAATATAAAACACAGGTGATGTCTCCAAGTGCCCTTTGTTTGATATTTATTGACACTTTTATTACTTTTACTTCACCTAACCACTGATGGTGATTTTGAATGATTTTCCTCTATGTTACAATAACATATTCAAGATAACTACATTCAGTCCATTGTGTATAACGTGGCAACATGAGAATTACCCCTTTCCTTAATTTCATTTCTTCATCTAAAACTGCAAATGTACAGTCGATTCACAAATTGGATCTGAGTGCCATCCAGCGATTGGGCCATTTCATTCTGGAAATTTGAAAGCTAGCTCACACTGAATTATATAAATCAATCTCTATAAATTTCTCTCTCGAAGAACGGCGATAAATGTACCACAAATTTACCAAAGTAGCAATACGGGTCGGCTGCTCTCTGCTCTGCTTTTTATCAGCAAAACCCTCGACGTAACCAAATTGCAAGGATTGTAATAAGATGATCCAACAGGCAGACAGGATGCTTGGTCGCTTCTCTGAAATCGGTGCATCGCGTTTCTCGAATAAGATTGGGACTACATAAAAAGAGACACGCAGAAGCAGACACACCCACGTGCACATATCATACACATACACATCCATGTATAGGGCCTACTTAAATCAGTGCCTGCAAATACTAGTAAATTCTTGCACAATGCCAGTACTTAAACCTTACTGACAGTGCTCTTTTCCCTTCTTATTGCTGCCAATTCCTCCGGTCATCAAATCGATTTGCGTCGTGACCGTGATTTTGTCGTTTTGTATGCTGCATACTATATGTTTTATCTTTTAGAATAATGCATTTACTCGTGTATTATACGTTAAACATGATGAACACGATTTCACGGAAGACCAGTGGCCCGTTGCATGGAACTTACCGTTGAATTTCAATGGTAACTACCGTCAAAATTAGGCGTCACAGCCAATCAGCATCAAGGATTATAAGCTTTACCACTAATTTGAAGACTTACCGCTAGAAAGGAGTGGTAAGTCCAGCGGTAAGGGTTTTATGCAACAGGGCACAGGCTGAAAGACCAAAGTAAAGCGTCAAGGACATTGTAATAGATTAGAGTAAAAAATAGAAGCAAAATGACAAGATTGCATTGATGGCAGAACATGCCATTTGTCACGATTAAATTTTCGTTGCTCTGTGAAATACATGCAGCATTGATGACGCGCTTAAAATAAATAATGTACGCTGACCTTGCGACGAAGGGTATTAAAGGGACAGACGAAATACATACACGTTCAATGTTAACTAAACGTATAGATCAACACGTTAGCATGAAGGGGCCCAGACCAGTGTGTGGCAGGGCTACACCAATCCAATAATCTTACGTCAAATTTGCACGTCGCCATATAACCCGATAAGCGACGGAGACTTGCGATGTATTTAAGGGGTAAAAAGTTGCCCTCGTCTTTTAGCTACCTGCTGGAGGGAAAAAGGATGAGAAGAAGAGAAGGAAGACATACGTACAGTTGTTGAGATGGAGGGGCGTTTACTTTTTGTGCTTATCATATTATCGCTATTTCTTCAGCTAAGGTACCCTCCGAAAGGAGAAAGTTAATTTTCCCGCCTCCTGAACAGGACAAATACTGGAGGGGCACACCTTTCACAAGTGACGTGCAAACACGTAATCAGCTTGCCATGTTTGCCACGAGATTTAAGTACGTCCATTATTATGTGATTGCCTCATTTTCATGCAATGACTTCCACCGATTTGTCAGATAGGTACCGACTTCAAAAACCTTCATTCTCTGATGTTTGCTTGTAATCTACAGTTACGTTAACTTAGTATGATTACATATACTTGCTTTAGCAAAGACGCATTTCCCACGGACGAAAATACTTGCGGACGTGAAAAAGATATATATTAGCTACCATAACATGCCTTTCGCATAGAAAACGCTAATGCACTGTCGTGGCAATAAAATTATGCATGGAGAAGACGCGTGCAAGTTGTGTCTCACCGCGCAGAACAAGTGACTTCTATAATTCCAAAATTTAATGGTTACCTATTGAAGCAAGCCTTAACACTTATATGCGTTATACTGCTAATCGCTATGCAAATGTCGACAGATTATCCTTGTTTGTTTGTTTGTTTTTTGTTTTTGTTTTGTTTGTGTGTTTGTTGGTTTTTTTTTTTTTTGCTCTGTAATCTGTAGAAGCATTGACTGCACACACTGCGCTAATCTTTTGATGCGGTATCGTAGGGAAGACATGCTATAATGTATTTAAAGATATACAAACCTCGTACAATAATGAACTATATCCAGACATAGCTTTGCTTTTCATCGATGTATTTTTAATGTCATAAAACGGTATAGTCAGATTGGAAAGATGGTGTGACGTTGATTAAAATAGGGAAGATTTTGGACATTACGTTCTACGAGAGAATATTATAGTTTAGCCATCTATAGGGAATATTATGGAAACATATAATGACCCTTGGGTTAGTAAAAATTATATGTTTGATCTTGAGAATTATTTACGTCTTTGTATTTTAAGCATGTCGGGTAGTGAATTTTTAAATTGGCTAACTCGCCAGCCATCATTGCATTGCATGGGGGGGGGGGGGGTACCGAAAAAATGGGCCGAAAAGAGTCTGTTTTTAGATATGCTGCGTTGTCGATGAATTTCCTGAGAAAGGGGGGGGGGGGGGGTATCGCCATTTAGTGGTCCTATTTCACAAAATATGCTTTTGATGTTAATCTTAACTGACAATGACTGAAGAACTTGTTATCTTTCAGAAAAGTGTTATTTTTTGTTACTTTCCAACTAGTGTTAGATGCATTTATTTAAAACGCCAATTAGGGTATTGCACTTGGTACCATGACGAAATACGCCATTTAGGATATGTGCCGACCCGAGTCCAAAAATCTTAGAAATGGACCTAGATGGAATGCTATATTACAGCACATCAAATTTGCACCGGTAAATGGCGTCACACCTGTAAAGCATACCCTAAATGGCGTCTGTGACGCCAGTTATATCACGCCATTTAGGAAAAAATTCTGAAGTGTTTGGAGGCACGTGCACATGGGTAGCACATTAAATTGTCTGAGAGTAACCACCCTCCCGGCATCTGTACCATTTCGATATCATTGGCTTCCAGATGGTATGCACTAACCAAACCACACCGATGTTTAACCATATCACATTGGGCGACGGCATTCTTGTAAGGTTGAGGGAATGTTTAGATATGTATTGTCGTATGGTCGGAGCTCACAATTTTTTCAATGTGAGTCCCGACGTGAATTTCAATTTACACACAGTCATGGAGGTGATAAAAGCGATCCTTCGAGCTTTAAACAACACTTGACAAAGAAAGAACCTCGATGTAGTAGATGTCAGAAGTGCTGAATGTCTCCCAGTGACGACACATCGGTACTGACCAACAACCCATGGTGTAGGGAAGAAGTCGAACAGCAGTTAAATATTTAAAGAAGGAGAAGTCAGCGGGAGTGAATAACATTTCGACCGTGCTGGTCTAATCTACAGGAGAGGAGAAGACGTGATAAGACAAGGTCGAGCAGATATGAGAGTGGCTCAAACTTTGGACACAGTCATTGCTTATCACACTGCCGAAGAAAGGCAACCTGCAACACTCCAAGAATTACGTCACAATTAGCTTGATTTGCCGCTTAAGCAAAGAAACGTTGACAATTTTGCTTAACCGCCTGAAGCCGAAAGCAAAGTAATAGTGGGTGCTAGATTCAGAGCTGGCGTGTGCAGCACCACAGAACAAAATTTTAACCTCGGGATAGTGTGCCAGCAATACATCCAACACTAAAAAGACGTCTACCATGTCTTTGTGGACTGTAACAAAGCCTTTGACAGGGTCTGACATGCAGCCCTATGGGCCCCTCTTTGGTTCTGCTCAACAAAAACGCCGACCTTAGTAGAATCATTGAGCAACGGTATGACAAGGCTACCAGTGCAGTCTTCTACAACGGCAGCATGGGAGGTTGGTTTAGGACGACAGAGGGTGTCAGACAAGGCTACCTGCTTTCATCCACCTTCTTTAACATCTTCCTTGAGAAGCTCATGATGGATACAATTCAGAATCATGAAAGAACTGTCAATATTGAAGGCAGAAAAGTAACAAATCTACTCTGTGCTGACGACTTTGACTGTCTCGCTGGGGAAGAGGAGGAGTTGAGAAGTCTGGTAGAAGGCCCGAATAAGACTTCGACTGCCCATTACGTTGTGGGGATCACCACCCAAAAACGAAGTTAATGAATAATACCGAAAGAATTAATATGGGCATAAAGGCTGGCAAAGCAGAGCTTGAAAACTTGAAAACCCTCAAATGCATTGGGCTATTGTTTCAGACGATTCATTTGCAAATTTCTCAGCATAGATCGAATTATAAATGAAAAAGTGAAGAACCGAGTCCAACAAGCCATCGGGCCTTTGAAGATCTCACTATTGTGAAAACAACTTAAACATAAATTGTATGGACATGCAGTGAGAACATGGTGACTTGTCAATACAACCTTTGAAGGCACAGTGAGTGGAAAGAAAACGAGAGGAAGATCAAGGAAGAGCTGAGAAGATAATATCCGAGACTGGACAGGCCTGAGGCCCGCTGGGAGAGGGCATTGAGAGAGGCCGAGGATAGACAGGGATGAAAGAACGGTCTTCTGTGGCGCCACAGCCGTCTCCTCGACTTCGGGATATATGTTAGATGTAAGATGTAAGAAGTTAGTTTAGTCAGCATTTCGTGAAATGGGTCCAGGAGTTCATGAGTTCGTTGAGTAGGCCTAGAGCGTGTGTGCTGCTCATTCTCCTTGGACATACCCTGGTACTCATATAAAATGAGTTTAAATGATGTGTTGGTTACCACACACATTTGATGACTCGTGCATGCGTTATAGTACAAGCGACACGCAGTGTCTGCTGGAATAACAGTTCTGTGGAAACAGTTATTGGCGAATGATCAGTTTTGCATATGTAGGGGAAAAGAGTACTCCAGGAGAGTAATGCAGAGTTGAACCTTCTCATCACTGCTACTACTTATCCTTGTCACTTCTTTCTAACTCATCTCTTCCCTAGTCGCTTTTTTCTCATCTCTACCTCTGCCATTCTCTTCATGCACGCCATTCCGAATATCCATGGTAGTAAATTTCGCTCCACTTCTCATTAGCAGTTTACAACAATGCGTTTCCAGCTCTCACCAAGAAATTGGTCTCTCTCCTCATATTTTGCAATCGGATATCATGTTGAATTCCATACACATAGGAATGGGTAGTTCTGTAACACGTGTGATGTAGCTTTCCTCACAAAAATTATAATTATAGCATGCAAACGCGGACTGTATAAAACGTTGATCTGGTGAGGTACACGGAAAGTGATGACAGTTAGGAATGTCTGTCTACACTATGTTCGAGTCAGCAAAGAATAAATGGTATTCCTATACACTGCCCTGACATCAAAAACACACGCAATCTTTTCAAAGAAGCGGTATAGTGCATGCATTTCACTTTGTGCTTGCTAACAATCAGACAGCTTTCAATACCGGTAGAATGATGCCGATTCTTTTTTTTTTTTTTTTTGATCCACGATGAAAGCTGTTTTATGACTGTTATCCTTTAGACTCATCATGAATCAAATGCTTTCAGAGTAACTTTTTGTCAAAGATTATTCTTCTTTCAAATCACCTAAAAGTTGACAGAATTTCAAAAGAAAACAGCCGTACAAACGAACAGCAACAGAATGTGTTTGTTTTTGCTTTTGGACATGATCTGAACCGGGTGAGTCAGGAAGGCAATAGGTGGTGCTTATAGGATAACAAACGTACACTTGTACTCATTGGACAGGGCCTAGGCAAACCATGGTAAGCTTTGAAACATTACAATGGTTTCCTACTCCATGCAGGTATCCGGGTGAGGTTCAAGGGAAGAACGAAGACAGAATGGCGAAAGAACGAGAGTAAGGATGATTACTCTTGGAAGGAAGTCCTCTTCGATTACACACTGCTTGTCTTTGGTGAAGGTATGTTTTAGTCTTGCAACAATGAGTACGTTTACAACTATGGCCTTTGGTATGCAATATGTAAAACAGGTTTATCAAACGCCCATGCATGCTATAAGTATTTGCACTAACGTTATTATGTGTGCTTTTGTGTAAAGTATTTGAGATGCACACACAATCATATTAAAAAGATATCAAGATCGAATGTTACGTACTACCTTTAAGCCTATCCTGCAAAATTTCGTCCACCACCGATTCTTCTATACTGTCAGCATATTAAGACTTCTGGAATAGACTGACCCACGTTGATATTCAAAACTGTTCGTCAGTATTTGTTTTGCTCATTTTTGGTCTGCTTGTTCGTGTGGTATTTTTTTTTTCTGATGCTTTTTATTTGACGTCAGGCACGTCCGTCTGTCCAATCTACTTCTGCTGGCCTTAAATATAATCTGATGTGTCCCTGACAGTCACGCCACATGCCCGACATGCAAGAGGATTTGTTGTCTTGTCACATCACCTAAGGCAGTGTTAAGGCTCTTGACTCCATTTGAGCGTAGAGAACCTACCCCCTTTAAGTCAATCAAGCTAATTCACCGTCCCTGCCACTGATGATATTAGCACGATGCGAACCTGCGCAGTGCAGTGTTGGTAATACAGACACGGGCTCACAGTGTAAATGCCCAGTCAAGATTGGATATACGTAGCAGGTGTAGTGTACATGGGCTTTGCTGGCACAATGTATGAACAGTTGCATTATTACAGTGGAACAATGAACCAATTATCCTACCTGCTGTGGTACAAAACTTACCGCTTCTGGATATTTCCATCTTAGCTGTGTGTGTGTCTGTCATAAAAATGATATGATTTATAATATATATGTATATATATATATATATATATATATAGTTGATGCATACAAATTGAAACTATGTACTGTATATACATATATAATACATACAGTACATGGTTTCAATTTGTATGCATCAACTATGAAGGCTATCTCTCCACCATAATCAAACAAACCACACCCTGAGATAGGCTCCTCTAGAAATTACGGACTGTCTGAGGTGACTTCATAGTAATTTCTGGGTGGTGCAGATCCAAAGACAACACTACTGTCAGTCACAGAATACAATTCATTATTCAACAGAAGCTTAACGCAGGGCATGCTATCTTATTTTATATCCCTTGTCAAACAATGCATCTGGTCTCACACACTTTTGTATTATATATATATATATATATATATATATATATATATATATATATATATATATAAACACAGATAAAAGTTGGTACTTGGCAATAGATTGATTGACAAGTCGTGTCCCATCCTATATCAAAGTGTGATCATGATATGTTGATTTAGTAGTACACTAAATATGATAACAGTGATAATGATGATAATGATGATAATTATAATGATGATAATTATATTGTCAATTGATTATATCTGTCACACCAGTTCCATGAACCTAACACAAAGAGATTGATAAAATTGCAAAAAAAAATGAATTGATTAATAAATTTATACTAAAACATGACTATGTATGAGTAGATACAGAAACAAATATAAGGAGAAAACCAGATCTTGAAGTGGCAAAAGGAGCAGCAATGCGCAAAATGGGACGTGAAATCGTGTGAAAGATGGTGCGAGAAGACGACGACATGTCGTACAGGCGAAGATTATGACGTGCTGGAGTAGCTGTAGGATAAACAATTAGCAGCAGGTACAGAGAGAAGATAAACAGTGTACATCGTATGCATGACGACATTTTTAGAACATTTAGTACAGAGGAAGAGGTGCTTTGGTACTGCTGGATAGACGAGTGACATGAAACCTAACGGTTATTTAAAGCAATCATCACATTGCATTTTGTTTTACTGCTGAACAATTCGAAGGGCGGTGAACTTGATTCATAAAATATATAACCTATATATACACTGCATTGCTTTTAATGGGCACCATATTTAATTCGAGTAAGGGGCTAAATTTTCATATTCTTGCTCCTTACGTACTGAACCAATTAAATTGCAAGTGAAACACTTAGAGATGTAAGAAGGATATTCATATTACATTTTCTTTTGTCATGAGACATGGTGATATATATATATATATATATATATATATATATATATATATATATATATCTATATGTATATATAAAGCCCACTTAATATCAATCGTAAAAAACTGGTCGTCAATTTAGTTACCAACTTCAAAATATGGATATACGTACTGCGAGGACTTGGTAGGAATATTGAAGTCTTTTCAATGTTGTTTCCTCATGTATGTTCAGCAGCACATTCTACAAGAGAGAAATATACCTATTCATGCAACTCACAAAACTGTACCTATGGAGAGTTTTTACATTTGAAATGTCACCACGTCATATCACTCAAAGGGTCCAAGAAATGTTGTGGGTGTAATGGCTCGATCTCAGGATTGTTAAATAAATTGCATTCTAAACTTGGCAGGAAAAAACCTTTCGAACGTGAGCAACAAAAGCAATATTAATAGAAAGGATGTATAGCGATGTTGCCGTGCTTTCATTGTACACAGGGCACGTAGTAGTTAATGGTAGACGGTGGAAGCTAGTCGGAGCCTTGAGAGCAGTCCTTACCCACAGACCTGCTCTAGATGTAGGCGTGTCTGCGCGTCAACGTTTACTCTCTTTGGCCATTAAACCTCAGCGGTAGTTTCAGAACAGTAACATTCTGCAATCAATATTCCTGAGTAACAATGTGATCTTGCTGATTGCGGGGCGATGGAAATGACATGAAAATTATCTTACTGTTGTTGCCCCCCCCCCCCCATTCTTGTTAATGCCAGTGGATCGGAGGGCGAATTTCTGTATTCATTTTAACAGACAATAAAGTACCTTGAATCCTTACTCGTGACAGTAGTGGGACCCAAGTGTGGAACCCACCTGAGTAGGGAATCGTACTCATTTCTGACTATTTTTTTGAATAGAATGGAGGTAAGTTACACGGGATTCCCCATGGATTCATCGCACATGAATCACTTGTCATGTTAATTTGGAAGTCATAAAATAATATCAGAAGGATGAATTACATCACATAGCCAGTCAGAAATATTTCAGAGAAATATTCAATATCTAGCGATGTCAGCGGGGTCACATTTAACACATTTCCTATTCTGCCGACGTGTTAAAAGGTCAATTTTCATCAAAGCACTGTGGCTATATATACAGCTTTAATTCTTTTAAGAAATATCAATAAAATGCACTATAAATCACTAAAGACAAAAAGTTTAATTTGGATCAGCAAAATTATTAGGAAACTTGCATTCGATGACATTATCGTGGAGCTCCACTTTACACGAAGTACGTCATGCAAGTAGCCATCTTGAATAAAGTGACCCCAAATTATTCCTGCTTCCGGGTTGTTTTTTTCTCTCTTGCCTGGTTATATGACGTAGGTGTTTAGAGATATTTAAGTCGGTACATCTCCACATGTTGCACATGCGAAATGACCAGTCAGAACTCGACGAGCAGTTCGTTTTCCCCCTAAAAATCTTGTATTTTGGTGAAGTTTGGATAAAGAGGCATCAATTTTGTGACTTTGGACTCTGTTTTCTATGGCAAAATCGCAAGGGTTTAAAAAAAACCGGTCTTTATTTGATTTTTGTGGATGTTTTTAAACTAGAAACCACTTGCATTTACAGTAAAAACCTGTCGCATTTTGTCGCAACAAGGATAAGCAAGCCGGTGTCGGGAGATCTCTCGGGCATTTTTCGGGACGCAGAATCACGGTTTCGGAGGTAATTACGTAGGTTCGTATTTAAGGCCACCTTACATGTAACCGTTACAAGTGAAGGGCCTGCTACTACGTGTTGTGCTAATTACTTCATTACTCTGCCGTTTTTGCCAATAGAATTTAATTGATTTCCACAATGATCGTTTCCAAAATAAGTTTTCGTTGTCAGCCGGTTGTTCAGTACTTGTAAAGTATGTTTTTTTTTTTCTTTCAAACCACCTTAAAGGCATAGTTTACCATTTGCAAATGAAACAAAAACCCAGCATTAGTGCTTTAAACTAGTTCTAAAATGCGAGTTAGGGATAGAAACAACCACTGTAAAAAACTGAATCCGTTTAATCGATGTTAAGTATTGTTAAATACACAAAATGTGAACAATAGTTATAATAAGAATACTTCCAGATTAAACCGTCTACAGTTACGGTTTATTGAGAAAAATATTGATATCTCCTTATATTTTAGGCTTTATTGCAAAAATTTTATATGGTAGGTCGTTTTGTGATACAACAGACCTACACATATGCATCAAATGTGATATCTTAAACATTTTTAAAATCACTGCTCCCAAAGGTAAACTGGACCTTTAACACTAGTATAACACTAACACTTCCAATAGTTCTAACCAGTTACTAAATAGACTTTTTAACGTCAGGTCTAAAGAAAACTTTATGATAATGTATGTTTCACTTTTCAAATTCAGATCTTTAAATTCTGACATTACATGTAACAGTTAGACAAAGTCCAAGTTTAAATCGGCAAATTACAAGTAATTCAATCTTGTCTTGAGTTTAATTTGATGAAGAAGATGTTGGGTTTTGACTTTGAAGTACAAATGTTTACCAATGCCCCTCTGTATGTATGAATATGATTGTTGTTAGATAGGTTAATCATTAATTATTATCATTGGTCTATTGTTATTATAATTATTATTATTATTCAATATTTAACATTAGTATTATTATTAACAACTGCAGAATATCTCGCCAAGATTTTTGAGGCATGCACGAGATTTTCTTGTGCACTGTGTGCGTAGTATCCCGGACGAAATAAAGCACAGTCAGTATAGTCGAGAAATCTCGTCTGGAGATCTTGGCGGGGTATTCTGCAGTTAAGATAATTGTCCCCGCCGAACGAGTTCGAGCAGGGGACTATGAAACGGGCTCCGTACGTGTGTGTGTCCGTGTGTCCGTCCGTCCGTGTGTCCGTCCGTGTGTCCGTCCGTGTGTCCGTCCGTGTGTCCGTGTGTGCGTCCGTGTGTGATCAAAATCTTCAATTTGCTACTTCTCTGTCATTTATGAGCCAATTTTGATTCTGTTTGCTTTATATGATAGCACTACATGGGAGCTTTGAAACTTGTACACAGAATTTCAGTCGTGACCTTTGACCTTGACCTTTGACCTATATTGTACATTTTGCTACAAAATGCTACTCCTTCGCCATTTCTAACCCGATTTCGATTCCGTTTGCTTTATGTGATGGCACTAGGTGAGGGCTTCAAAACTTCTACACAGAATTTTGACCTTTGACTTCTTTGACCTTTGACCTTGATTTTTTGACCTATATTGTACATTTTGCTACAAAATGCTACTCCTTCGCCATTTCTAACCCGATTTCGATTCCGTTTGCTTTATGTGATAGCACTAGGTGAGGGCTTCAAAACTTCTACACAGAATTTTGACCTTTGACTTCTTTGACCTTTGACCTTGATTTTTGACCTATATTGTACATGTTGCTACGAAATGCTACTCCTTCGCCATTTTTAACCCGATTTCGATTCCGTTTGCTTTATATGATGGCACTAGTTGAGGGCTTCAAAACTTCTACACAGAATTTTGACCTTTGACTTCTTTGACCTTTGACCTTGATTTTTGACCTATATTGTGCATTTTGCTACAGAATGCTACTCCTTCGCCATTTCTAACCCGATTTCGATTCCGTTTGCTTTATGTGATAGCACTAGGTGAGGGCTTCAAAACTTCTACACAGAATTTTGACCTTTGTCTTCTTTGACCTTTGACCTTGATTTTTGACCTATTTTGTACATTGGCTACAAAATGCTACTCCTTCGCCATTTCTAACCCAATTTCGATTCTGTTTGCTTTATGTGATAGCACTAGGTGAGGGCTTCAAAACTTCTACACAGAATTTTGACCTTTGACTTCTTTGACCTTTGACCTTGATTTTTTACCTATATTGCACATTTTGTTACAAAATGCTACTTCCGGCGGGGACATATGTTACGCACCGCGTAATTTCTACTTTTCCTTGTTATTGTTAATATTTATCTTAAGCTTATTAGTAATATTAATGTTTTATTGTCAGGCACTAACTTGGTTAATCATAACATTGGCATAGAGTCTATGCCTAATTGATTAGTATTGATTAGAATATTATGATTTTAATATAAAATGTAATTTTGCAATATTTTCAGGCCATTTGTGATATTATCCAGCAGTGGATCCAGGATTTGAAAATTGGAGAGGAGGGACGAAATTCAACGAACTTCACTTGTAAAACTCACAAAGGAATAGTGGAATACCCACCAACTCCACTTGACTTTTTGGAGTCTTCCTCGATCAGTAACATTAACAATGTGAATGAAAAAAAAATATATATATAACCGTATGAAAAAACAATAGAATAAATTAAGATGAAGTATACAGTTAACTTGCTATTTAACCTTTTTTTTTGTCTCTACATGTCTTTGAAACAGGTTCATTTTGGTGCATAAAACCATCTTTTTTTGTTGTTTCGAAAACCTGCATAGGGGGAGGGGGGTAATAGAGTAAGGAGAAGCAATTCTCCATAAATTGCCGCAGAAGACATACAGTTCAGTGCGACATTCGACAAGCCATAACTCAGTAAATAAATATCCAATTTCAATTATCTCTTCACCATTGGATTTGTCTCGCTGAGACCTTTAATATGATATATGGTTTGGCCATATTTCATGAATATTTTTTTTTTTGTCTAACATAGCTACAATATCTTCGTTTTTATATCCATGAATACAATATCATATCTCATTGGCTCTCCTTTTGAAAAGGTTTCCTCTGATTGTTCAATCGCTTCAAGATCGAATTGCGATGTCCAAAAGATACCTACAGCAGTGTGAATGGATATAGACAACTTTTTCTAGGATCATTCATCCAGAAACTAGGATGACTGAACAATTGAACAACACGTTGTATCCATACTATAGTGGATGAAACCTGTCAATAAATGACAGGCATGGATAGTTACGGGCAGAATTTTCCAAAGCCATGTGGAGAAGGCAGCAGTGTCCCATGAACATTCTAAAGACATTATGTTGGTGCAAAACGAAAAGCATCCAAGACAAAGAAAGTCAAGTTCAAGTTTCTGCGTTGTAAAAAAAATATATAACAACTCTTTACACTGCTGTGAATATTTTTTCCCTGCATTCTTTACATTCATCATGTTCATCATTACCTATATTATTCTGACATAGCAGTAACCAAGTCTTCTCACTGTTATCTTCCAGACCCGGTCAGCGATCGCTCCTACATTCTGCCCGCAGGGAGGCATAAATTTCCCTTCCGATACCGACTGCCTCTAGGTTTGCCTCCAGAGATGTACTGTAAGTTCGCCAAAGTGACGTACGTGGTGAAGGCTATCATTGATCGGCCAATGAAGTACGATCATTCGTCCAAGAGATCCTTCAGGATTCGGCCTGTGGTCGACCTTAACCTCGTATCAGACGTCCTGGTAATTTTTGACACTTGACTCTTGCGTGAATGTTAGATTAAACGTATTCAAGTCTCTTACATAATAAGTTATGTATATTAGGAAACAGTTCTGCAACTTTTTTCATTCTTTTGATTTGCATTTTGTCTTGCATCACAACGTACAGCGAAACGATTTCTTTAATGGTTTACGTTCATTTGGCGTAATAAATCCTGGGAGAATGAAAGCTGAAGTGAGGAAAAGAAGAGACCAAACATACAATGTATCTTTTCCTCTGTCATTCTGTACACTCTTCTTCATTTGTACCTAATTGAAATCGGTAAGTTTATCAGAAGACTTCTCCGACAAGCTTTTATAACCCAAAGAAATTTAACCTTTTCTGATGGACATGCTTTGATAGATAATATCGTACCGAGGATGTCCTTGATGATGAAAAGACTGCAAATGTGATAGCAGTAATTCTACTAAAAATTAAATGAAGATAACAATGATGGAAATAGTAATGATATCAATATTGCATAATGATAATAATAATAAATATATATGAAAATATGTATATATGTATAAAATCACTGAAAACTAAATTAATCTGTGTGCACTTTTATATTTATACTATTTATAACGTGAAATTATTTGTTAATGTTGCATAAATTACAATATAAACTTAGCAAAGTGCAATGACATATTTGAAATGCGTTGTACTTGTACTACTAATTCTTTGTAAAAAGAGTGCATCATAATACAACACAGTAATGGCACGCCGATATCCAAATAAATGCATCATTGCAATGACTCGCCCGTGTGGGTAACCATGTAAATGTAATCAAATTGGCGCATTTTTTTGAACTACGTGATATGAAATTTAGAGGCGAGGCAGATAGACATTTGGACATCCTTCACTCTCAGACGGTTGTCTGTCTGACATTTATTACTTTGCGATGAGATAGGGATGACAGAATATAACCTGTCATATTCACTTTATGCTGTTATTGCATCCATTAAAATCATCCTGACAACGCTATTGTGAGGCACAAGAGACCAATTTGGTTTAGCCTTGATATTCAAGCCGCAATGAATTCAATATCAAGCCTGGTGGTAAGCAAATTCATGTGATGGGCAATATACTCTGTAATGTATATTGCAGGTACTAGACGAAACATTAGGTTCTATTGCATGCTGTAATGCCGTGCATTCACCAAATTGTAATGTCATAAAAAAAGAAAATATCGGATTTTATTGGGAAGAGGCAAATAATAGTATCAAACACATTTTGATGACGTAATACTTAACAACATGATTTACTGTAATCAGCATGACCCCACCTATGCGCTTATGTTGGAAAATGATACGCTTCTGCTTCGTCCCGTGAGTTTAGCAATAATGCGCTTAGAAACACCAGTATAAAGCGCCATACAAATGCAATTATTATTATTGTTATTATTGTCATTATTATTATTATTATTATTATTATTATTATTATTATATTATTATTATTATTATTATTATTATTATTATTATTATTATTATTATTATTATTATTATTATTATCATCATCATCATCATTAGTATTATTATCATCATCATCAACATATTGTAATTATCAACATTTGTGGGGTATATATAACCTTGTACATTCACGTGACAATGGGCCATGTGAATGAATGAATAAAGGGAGGAAGGAAGCAAAACAGGCAAGATGTTTTCAGGCTTTCTTTCTGTTGCACTCTAAATATTTGACGGATTCACCCATCTGTTGATCTTATTTTACCCCCCCCCCACCCCACAAACAAAAGAAAGCAAAAAAAATGATCTAGTGTCGGAATGATATGTAATTGACTTTGCATCATCGTCAGGTAGCAAGGGCTGATCAGAGTTGCATCATTGTAGAGGTGAAATGACTTCACACGCATTGTATCAAACTATAGGCAATACATCATCCTGTATTATGATAATATATTTCTATCATTCGTCGTGTCTATTGTGTGTTGAAGACAGTAACACTTCGAAAATTAGTGATCTAAACACAATTTGATATATCCATTCCATCGGTCATATCTGAACAGCACAAAAATGCTCGTAACGAATAAGGAACTGCAGTGTCATAATTGTTGTTAACAAATTTCTTTAAGCATATTCACATTTTATGAAATAAACCTTCTAATACCTGTTTTAATGACACTAGCATCCAATAGGGGACCAGATGACAGCGAAGGAAGGATGTCTGTGCTGTGAGTCGGGACCTGTCACTCTCGAGATATTGGTCGACAAGCGAGGTTACATCGTCGGGGAATCGATATGGATATCGGGACGTGTTGATAACCAGAGCAATAACGATATATCGCTCATCACCTGCACACTTATTCAGGTTTGACTCTGACAGTTCTCGTGAATTTGAGGATTGATGCAAAAAGCAATCAAAATGAATTTTATATTTAGATTCAGCAGATGCATAATGCTTTCAAGTATTTTGATTGTTCGAAATATAGAGAAGACTTTTTCGAAAAAAAGGTCAGAATGTGTGTCTACGGTCTCTGTTATATAACTTTGCTCATTTCCTAAATTATAGATTGCAAATAATTTCCCTTCCGATCTACTTATCTTCAGCAAGCTGCTGCTAACCGTTGGTCATTAGTCGATACGGATTACTTATTTCTCACTCGTCAGTTTAAATCTCAGGAAATTATTGTTAACTAAATACTATTATGTTTGAGCAAATAGGCAAAATAATTCAGGTTATGGCTCTTTTCCAGATTGTGTCTACCAACACTGGTTTTAGGTTTGCACCTTACCAATTCATAAGTAACAATTTGATTAAGTTAAGTGCTTATAATCATTATGTGTATTCGAACTGCTAGCTGATGGGTAATTAAGAATAGGACACACAATAACTATGCATCCATTTCACAGACGATCACGTTTTTCGCCAAATCTGGCTGGAGCACTGATGACCGTCGAATACGAGACTACGTGGCCGAGATCGAGCTGGAGGGGTGTGCGTCATACCAGAAGAAAGTGATCGAACCCACACCGTTCACGGTTCCGCCCATCGTTCCGTGCGCTTTTGAGTCCTGCCCCAATATTTTCCTCGAGTACTCTCTAAAGGTGATCACTTTACTATGTAGTATTTACGACTCTAAATGTACTAACTTGATCTTGTAATGTGTATCATATTGGGATTAGTTTATGGTTTAATTAGTGTTCTCCTTCATAGCTGATATTGCGATCCCCCTCCCCACCTAAAAAGTTCAACTTTTTTTGATCAAAACAACAACAACAACAACAACAACAACAACAACAACAACAACAACAACAACACGAATTCACACATTCCGTGATCGCACTGACAAAACTTTGTTAAGTTAAAATTCTCGAAGTTTCCCCACAGTGTGACCGCAAACTTTATGAAAATATTTCGCGAGACTTCTCGCCAAACTGAGGGAATTTCCCGAACCCCTGCAAATCCTCTTAAAGTTTGCGCAGTCTGAACGCTCGCAACTGAAATTTCGCAAAGTTTTGTCACGTGACCAGTCAACCACCTGTTTGCATGTGGGCGGTGCCTCCGAAGCGCGCGCTCATCGGGATGCACCTGTGCGCATTGTTACGTCACAGTCAATAGCTGTCAGACGGCGCGCGCTTTCTTTTTTGTTGCACATGCGCACCAGTTATTTTTTTTTTGTATTTATGATTTATTAAAAGAAATATACAAAATCACACTATTTACAATAATTTACATGATTACAGGTCCAGTTTACCATTGGGAGCAGTGATTTTTAAAAAAAATGTTCTAGATATCACATTTGACGCATATGTGTAGGTCAGTTGTGTCACAAAACATCCTACCATATGAGAATTTTGCAATAAGGAGATATCACTATTTTCGTCAATAAATCGTAACTGTAGACGGTTTAGTCTGGAAACATTTTTTAACCATTATCCACATTTTGTATATTCAATAATTCTTAACACTGATTATACTAATTCAAAATTTTACATTGGTCGTTTCTATCCTTAACTCACTTTTTAGAACTATTTTGAAGGATTAATGCTGGATTTTTATTTCATCTGCAAATGGTAATTTATACCTTTAAAATAACACAATCACTGAATATTGCCGAGTAATTTTTCGCACCACTTATTCTAACTTCGAGAACGGAAACTTCAAAGAGTTGGCTGCCAGTGTGAACTGACGAGCAAACTTCGCGAAGAGTTCTCGAAGTTAAACTTCAAGAAGTTTTGCAGTATGCATAAAAAGCAACTATAACTATACATTTTTGCCCCTCCATCTGAACACTCGTTCTGCTGCCTTTGGATTGCTCCTTTAAAGGGGCATTCTAGACGATTTGCATGATTTCACATCATGTAGTACATAAATCGACAGCTCCATGTACAGATTTGCGGAATTTATTGTAGTCCTTGAGCAGAGAAACAATGCTCTGAAAAATCAGAAACAAATTACACTGAACAGTGTTGATGACAAAGGAGCCTCACATATACCAGAAATGTAGCAGTGCAATTCCATTACAATACCACTTGTGTAGAATATATGCATGCCATCTTCCTTTGTTCTGCTTCCTTGAGCCCCAACTCATTCATTCTTATGGTGAGGCTGCCATGTCATCACCTTGTTCATTGCAATTTGTTGTAATTTGTAACTTTGAAAACATTCTTATTCCTCAACCCAATCACTATGAATTCCGAAACTCTGTACTCGGTATAACTAAGTTATAGTTTTTCAAATGTAAAAGTCTGAAAATCTTCCGGAGGTCTCCTCTAATATTTTTTTTTTCTATAGATATGTTTTTTAAATATTATTTTCTGTGACTGGAGGAACCTAGCATCTGCGCAATGCAACATGTAGTATAAATTGTAAAAATTTGTAACAAGTTTAATTATTGACTGTGTTCCCGGGCTTTGTCTTACCTACACTTTAGATCGCTGCCGTGGTGGGCTTTGAAACCCCAGTGTGTGTCCTCAAGCTGCCTATATCTATTGGTACCATAGCTGTGCTGCACTCAAACCCTCCCCCAGCTGTGAACATGGCCGTGACCCATCAATCAGAAGTCAAACGCATGGGTATGTTAACTCGGTTGGCTATCTGTCTGTCCTGACTCTGAGGTCATTTAGTATGAAGACATCAAACGTTGGGTTTAGGCATTGCATACCCACGCCTATGCCAGCACTCTTGACTAGTTACACATCCACGTTTCATTTGAATAAATTGCACTAAGTCTTCCTAAAGTGTTAGTTCTGTAAGTTCAAGATCCTCAAGCATGTTATACTTTCTTCCGACAATAGACTACAAAAAGGAAACAATTGTGATTATTTACTGTTTTAAATCCATTTTGTAACGTGCTTGGTGGCTCTTTTGACACAGTATGTACGAGTAAGTAACATTAACAGAAGGATTTGAAGAATATTGGGTTTTAAATGGGGGTTTCAGCCTTCACAGTTGACGAAAACTTTGCGTGGCTCCATTTCAAAGAGAACAGTAGTTGAACATTGATAATATCCCTGTCACCAAATATGCTTTACAACATGAAGAACCATAATAACGGATATTAGGAATGGGAATGTATTGGGAATGTTTTATACATGTATGATTATAAGATGTTCATTTTTTTGGTCGTCTCTCATTTCCACTTCTTCCACCACGATGGATTACATCGAACTTTAGAACCACCACCTCCGTCCTACGATATAGCCATCTCCACTTTTCGCGAAATGGAAAGTGGTCAAGAGCCCCCCGTTCCTCCGCGGCTATCCCTGCCTCGCTTGCCCTCTCTTCCAATTGTTACCAACTACACACCTGGTCACAGCATCAGCCTCCCAGTCTCAGCCAGCCCCCAGACGCCGTCATCGAGGACGAAATTCGACGTTACACCAGCCTTTGAGCAACAACTTAATCGCGAGAGATATATTCTGCCGCCATCACCCTACGCCACGATATCCAGCGGATCGCTGCCAGCCGTGTCTGCCAGCATAAGCCCTCTGTCGCCTACTTCGCGATTAAAGTATGAGACAACGCCCTCGTCGATGAGGGTCAGTGATCGCTCCCTGCCCGTTGTGGCCAACTCCATGGCCACAAACTATTCGCCGACATCACACTCGCCCATGTCACCACTGAATGTAAAACCAAAACAGAACACTGCAGTGCAACCAGAGCTAAACAGTGAAAGAACATCACTTTTGGCAAATAGAATGACGTCAGGCGATTCGAGCACTTACTACGACACGTCGCTTGGTTACGAGCAGCCTGCCATAGATCCATGGCGGTCGAGCAATAAGTTAATTCGTGAGATTCCTCAGGAACAGCGGATCAGCAGAACTAGCGGACGAATAGCCGAAGCATTCGTCTAGCTACGTCTCATACACGCAAGCATGCACACTTGCATGCACACCTTTACCTGCAGACTTCCATATTTCACAGTAAATAATTTTCTTGGCTCGTACACAGCTGTTTCACTCATATCATGCTACAGACGCCAAGTTTTGCCACTGAAATATGTCCCTACTTACTGTTAAAGGGAAGGTATAAACCCAAAGAGCAATGTGGATTGAGTGAAAGCAGCAACATTAGTAGAACACATCAGTGAAAGTTTGAGAAAAATCGGACAATCGATGCAAAAGTTATGAATTTTTAAAGTTTTGGTGTTGGAACCGCTGTATGAGGAGACTACTAGAGGATATGACGTATGAGTGGACAACAATACAAAGAAAATATAAAGGATATTCAACAAAAATTCACTTTTCTAGAATTATGAAAGAGCAGTGGACCAACCGCTTTCAGAAAGCAGGGGGAATAATTGCTACCCTTAACATATGTCAATATCAAGTTGATGGAATTTGTAATTTTCATGAAAAATGGATTTTAGTAGTATTTTCTTTATATTTTCTTGATATTGTAGTCCACTCATACATCATAACCTCTAGTAGTCTCCTCATCCAGCGGTTCCAACACCAAAACTTTAAAAATTCATAACTTTTGCATCGATTGTCCAATTTTTTTCAAACTTTCACTGATGTGTTCTACTAATGTTGCTGCTTTCACTCAATCCACATTGTTCTTGGGGTTTATCTTCCCTTTAAAAGAAGATTCATGTAACTTTATGTAAACCCAACAAAAAGGAAGTAAAAAACTGTGACTGACGTGTGTTTAAGGCTGTTGTCATGATCATGTAATAATGTCAACAAAAGATGCCTACACCCCTCCTCATGGATAGAAAGGGGGATGACGAATGATACATTAATCACTGCAATATTTGGGAACTTGCTATCACGATTTAGTACCAAGCCTTCAAAACTAAGCTTTAATTGATATACATAATTATCATCTGCCATTAGTCCCTGATAAGTCGATAGCTTTTGTGTTTCATTCATTAACTTATTTCTTCAACCACGCTGACAGTTTGAGCCGAACTTTGACAAACTCTAATCTGGTCCTCAGTCAAATTTGTGCAATACCTTCTTCATAAGAAGCCATTCGCCAATCATTCTTGTGTTCTTGACAAAGGCAGTATTTAAGTTATTACTAGAAGTGAATATGTGAGTGTTGAATGTGATGCAAGATTTGAAAACATTAATTCGTGTTCTTCATGTTGAATGAATACTAGCATTATGAAAAGCGTAATGATACAAACAAAGATCATCATGAGTAAGTTAAAGAACACATTATCAACTCACTTTCGAATTGAGGTATATTGAGCTATGAAACTGACGAAATTCTCTTCTTGTCAACACTTAGCATTTTAAATTTGTGGTGTTTCCCGAATAGGGCTCCTCTCTTTAACATGCGATCTGATCTGACTGAAGTATAAAGCGTTATTTCCTATGTCCATCATGTAAGCTACAGTCCTGCATGTAGGCTTCACAATCAAGACAATGAAAATCACATAAATCACATAATGCAGGTCATATCATACTTGTCTAGCAAATAAACCACCATACAAATAAACCACGAAAGCTTACAAACTGAAATATGTGAACTCAAGAGTGACATTAAGTCACATTTTGTAAGAAATTGAATAGTATGCTGCTATAACTACCGTTACCTTGATCAAGATTATATTTCAGAGTTTCATGAGAAGGCTTTTGTCTGCAATAAACAATATAATCATAATGAAATAATCAATTTGAAGTCTTCAAAAAAAAAGATTAACAGATTACCACTATGTTACTGATAAAGAAGAATTTGATAATCAAACAATGAAACAGTTATATCTATTCCCATGTGGTAATTTGACATGATTATAAACACCAATTACCATCGTGTTTTTGCGTATTCATGTCACATAATTCTAATATATCAATAAGACTGTCTTCTGATGTTATGTAAATAAAGGAAAGTCCGATCGCAATGCAGTTTGTCTATATAATGGTTGAATGTGAACGTAAACACACACGCACACACAGTACACGCAGGCATGCGTATAATTATGTGTATGAGTGTAATGAAAAGAGGATTAATTGGTTGACTGGGAATTACGTTATGAAGCTTTCGTTGAGATAGATGCGACTTCGCTGCAACCGCAGATCTGGGAATCAACGTTATGAGTGTACTGCGTTTTAAATACTGAAACAAATGGTGCATTCTTTGTCAAGCACCTTTCGAGACTGTAAATCACTCACATACATGTTAACCCTTTTTTTTTACTACCTATGCAGGAACCTCATGACAGTATAAAATCTTATAGCCTTGTGTATAGAATAGATTGAACGAGCATGAACTAGTAAAACAAGTTGTCACCGCCTTATGCTGAAAGTTGTTGATTCTTATGTTCATCAACATAGTTTGAAATTATAGGACAAATTAAAAAAACGAAGTTCATCTGGGCATAAAGTGTTTCATTTTATTCCAATTTGCCCGTTCAGCAATACCGAAGTGAGAAGGTTCAGATTTAGAATAAGGTGAAAGTGAGATGAAGTCAATCCCTAAATATTACAGGACTTTCGTAGGGACATTATTGCAATTTTTCAAGAACAATCCCAATTTGCGTATTGATATGATTATAGACCCCTTCACGTTGCTGGGAATATTGTTTAGGGTTTACTACTCTGCATTTTAGTTACTAGTCTGATGTTGCCACAACTCAGAAACAGCCCACAAAGATTTACATCCCCATTAAATGATTCTGACTAGTGCCCATCCCCCCATCCATCTATATAGTCAAAAGTATGCAGTTTGAGTATGATGGCTGAAGATCAAACAGCCTTGTTTCAAGGTATAATGAAATGGTAATAAAAGTTAACCAATGAGAAAGCATCCACGTTTATGTTGAGGAATAAAACGTTCGCTAGTATGTGACACCAATACGATTTGTGGCTGTAAGATAACAAGGGTTAACATCGTGCGAGGTTGGCTCGTAATGGACGTGGGTATGGTCGCCACCGTACGTCCTTCTTCCTGACGTGTTTCATCCCAGCAACTTGCTTATCAAAGAATTTGTGAAAGTCCTCCACTTGCGATAGGAGACCATGGCATACGGATTGCAGCTTCCAGGGATTGCGTGTCATAAAAGACTTACTAGGATCTGTATTGGTGAATGAGTAAGAAGAGAGTGTGTGGGCCGAAGAGCAAGGAGTTTGAAGCAGGGACTCAATTTTTTGCCGTTTAAAAATTATCTGGACCTCATCCATCGTTCCCTCTGCACCGTCATCTACTTTGCGTTTCAGTTCGTTTGTTCTGACTTCAGTTTCACGACTGATATTATCGTGTTCTGTTGAGATTTGCCCATTCAATGTCATAGTGCACTGGAAGCGGATGGCAAGCTCATTTCCTTCACTCTCCTGCTCGCTAGTGTAACAAGGTCCGATATGAGGAGAGTCCGTGAGATCTACGTCCTCTCGAAGACACAGCGGGGTTTGTCCAACATCATGTTTGGTCACATGATCAAGGTTAGTGTCATGACAAAGGTCATTATCTTGTGAGTTATTTACGGTACATCTCCACTTCCAGGCAACTTCCATCTTACTTGGCTTTTTCTTCAATATTGCAAACTCTTCTTTCCACAATTTCTCTTCCTGTGTCTTCGTTGTTTCACGCTCGTTACTTTCTTTTTGGTGGGCGTGCCGCGTTGACGATCGTGGACTGAGTAAGTTTGTCGCTGAGGATGAGGACAAGAACATGCGTTGACGACGTTGTGATGGTCGGTAAACCTCGACCATCATCGTATCAGATCGACTGTGAGTAAGGCATGGAGTCGACATGATGAAGATGGAGCTCTCCCATTGAAATGTTGCTGTTCACGATGTGCTATCTCTTCTCTCAGGCTGGACTTATTGTAAACACCTCACATCGTGTCCATGACGCTTGCAATATTCTTGACTATTGAAAATCCGCACTCCAAGGTACTTGATTTCAGCTCAACCAGAAACATACCTACAGTGGATAAAAAAAAAGCACACACAAACACACACACACACAAATGTGAATGGCACAGTGAATTACAAATAGGAGATCAATAGGAGATCAAGGGCTACACAGGACACAGTAGAGGGCAATAATGAATAACCTCCATCAATAAAAGAAAAGCTAAA
This sequence comes from Diadema setosum, assembly GCF_964275005.1. Taxonomy (NCBI): domain Eukaryota; kingdom Metazoa; phylum Echinodermata; class Echinoidea; order Diadematoida; family Diadematidae; genus Diadema; species Diadema setosum. Next base: position 42,231,051 of record NC_092691.1, read on the forward strand.
CAACCTGTTTTTTCTTTTGAATAGAACACGTATTCGTTTCAGTCAGGTTTTACATGAGTATGGATCAGATCAACAACCATGAATACAGAAAATGAATAAGTAAACTTATGACCTTTCTTACTTACTGTAGAATAGCGGTGTCAAAGTTTCATAAATCATGAGAATCTGATCGTAACCCTTCATGCAGACTTATCTTCGAACTTTAGGCAGCACTTGATAGACATGTGAAATGGATTTAGAAAATAATGTATGTTGCATTACAGGCCAACAGTAGGGAGGGAGGGGACGATCCCCCGAACACCCCCTCCTCCCCCCTGGCGAGCAGGGATTGCTTGAACAAAAGTGATAATAATACCCCATGCCATGCACGGAGTATACTCAGTGGAGCAGGGGGTTGGCAGTTGCGCCTGATTTTTTTTTTTTCAAATCCTTTTTTCTTTTTTCTTTATATACTCCATTCTGAGATTATCAAATACAAAGTAATCTCAGCAAATTTATGTGAAAGTCATTGAACAATTGAAAATTAGTTGATTTGTGTATTTTGCAACATAGATAACCAACGTATTGTACGATTGTTTTGTTAGAAAACTTTCCCCCAAAGTCCGCACCAAATCGTTACATTTCTAAAAATGTGAAAGGTCCCTCGTGAGGAGGGAGGGGAGGGGGGGGGGGGGGGCGGGAAACCCCCATCCAAACCCTCCCTAAAATTGTGTTTTAATGTAGATGCTAATTCTAATCTTCTTGTGAAATCTAGCGAAATGAACATACTTCAGAAATTTATAAAATTAGTATAGTCAGAACATAAGCTATTATAAAATGGCACCCCCTCATGACACACAGCTCCACCTAGTATAGCTTCGTATACGAGCTGCTGCAAGGGATTACTGCAGCAAGGTATCAAGGTAAAAGAGAGAAAGAAAAAAGTAGACATTATTTATAATTTTAACAGGTTAACAAATGAGTACTAAAGAGATAAGAATGAACGTATACTTACTTTATGGTCAGTTTTGACATTATTTTTCTGTGGATGATTACATGTTTTCTTGATTAATAGGGATGAAGTAACCTTCCTCTCCGGCCATGTCCCACACCGCCAGCCTGTGTCCTTCTCCTATCTAACTCTCCGTATGTACTGGTATACTCGTAGAATAGAAGCGCCGTAGGCGAGGGGCCGGCCGGCCCGCCCCTGTCAAGTGTCAGTAATGTGAGGTCATGAATCACGCGTAGCAACAAACGCGCAGACGCGCATGACCTTTCACGCATGCGCATTAGCCGATTCTCGTACAAAGCATCCACTGTCGAGCATAGGTCGTAAATTTCTCTTTCTCCATTTTCCCCTCTTTATCTGCTAATTTAACAACATACACATATGATATATACTAAAATAGAGAGAGAGAGAGAGAGAGAGAGAGTGTGTGTGTGTGTGAGGGAGAGAGAGAGAGAGAGTGTGTGTGTGTGTGTGTGTGTGTGTGTGTGAGGGAGAGAGAGAGAGAGAGAGAGAGAGAGAGAGAGAGACGCACATAAAGGAAATAAGAGACAATACAGTGGACTGAAATTTTATTGCCTGGGTTTAAACATGAATACGCAAATAGTACCCTGCCAGTATGTAAAACGTTAAAAACACCACGAGCATAAGGTATTAGCAGATTTCATATTTACCAACAACATACATGAAAGAATATGCACTTTGACAGTGTTGTGCATTTGCTTCCTCTCTCTCTCTGCACTAAGTCCGTCAAAACGTTTTTAAAATCTTCATGTATTCTTGTATAGATATATAAACATTAAGATAGATAGAAAATAAATGAAAATTAGTCTGAAATCAAGGTAAATGGAAATAGGGATCCTGCAAATTTATGTACTACATACAAGTAATTGAGACATTCATAGAGGATTAGAACACACTATTATTATAAGTATGCAAGAAATAGCAACAGATTTTAGAAATCGTGTTCATTTATCTTGGAGAAGTTGACGAATTGCATTTTGATATCAGTCAGCGGCTTCAAATAATTTCAGGACTAATTGAAAAGATTTGGCACAACTTTGTTTGCCGTTAAAATCTCTTCACGCTGATCTACATGTCAAAAAACAAAACAAAAACAAAACGAATCAAGATGCGAGTTTCTTCACTTTGTCTCCCTCTACAAATTAAATTTGTTAGGATCGCAACTGCTGATCTGTAAATTAAGAAACTCGCATCTGAACCTTCACCCCTCTGAATAATATCTTTCTTTCATTTAAAACGAATCAAATTCTGCTATTGGACTCCTCTACAGCTCTCAATATAACACTTCAATGCAAGGCTGAATGATCCACATGTCCATATTAATGAACACAAAATTTATTACGTCTCTTGCCCTCTCAGATTAAAAGTCCCAACTTATGTGATTGCTTGAATACGAATGACGTAGTATGATCATTGTACACTCATTACCCGTTTGATCTACAACATTCAATTATAGAAGATACCATTAAGGCAGTAGAATGTCCGAGTAACAGTTCATGTCAAATTGTGCCCTCCATTGAGATGAATTGCATGAATAAATTGTGTTATTATGTAACCAAGGGGCTGAGAGAGAGAGAGAGAGAGAGAGAGGGGGGGGGGGGAGGGAGAGAAAAAAACCCACCAAAACAAATACCACATGATGCTCGAGGATTTGCAGACCATACCAAGCCGAAGAAGAAAACAAGAAAACGGAAATCCTTGAAAACAAATAACACACATGAAGAAAAAGAAAGAAAGAAATACTGTCTGACCTTTACACCATTGACACAGAAATAGAAATGCGCGTGTGTTTTTCTTGTCAACTGACCATGACTTAATTATTGTCAACTCTTATTCCTAAAAAGCGCCACCTTCCGGCCAAATTCCAGGCACATCGATTACCAGGTGATTACGGTCGGTATACCTTAACATCATTTCCCACGAGACATGTGCTATATCAGAAAAGCTTAAAAAGGTAAAATTAATATAAAACTTATAAGTGATTCTTGTTTGCTATTCATGCCCGTGTTTTTCTTTCACTTCAATCCTGAAATTGTCAGTGTTCTTTTCCCTTTTTATCGGTTGGCGCGTATATTAGAGATTGGTCGTAGGGTACAAATGAATGTCGTCGTGTATCGCTACAATGTTTTAGAAGTTATCTAACTAACAGGAAACAATATTTTTGATAGATGATGAACAGTCTCAAAACAGGCACACTGTTGACATGAATATCACAGACAACCAGATGAACGCGCGCTGCTGAACGTCATACAGGCACCGAGGGCGCCCTTGCTAGTTACAGGTTCTAAGTCCCCTTCATGAAGGGATTCTATTATTGGTACACGTACTCAATCTTCGGCACTGTATGTATAATTATGTATACATGTATAATTTTGTATATGTATCTCTCTCTCCCTTTCTGTCCCCCTCCCTCCCTCCCTCCCCCCCTCTCTCTCTCTCTCTATATATATAGACTGCGAGAAGGGGTCTCGACCATTTACAGCACCAGTGTATCGTTTTGTATCGTTATAGCCCTGATGAAGGTCCTAACGGGACCGAAAGCTCGGGAATAAACAGGCACGTTGACCCTAGCTACGTCCACGATTGCTCTTCTTTTCGCACTGAACATATATATATATATATATATATATATATATATATATATATATATATATATATATATGTATTATATATATATGCATATATTGTATATTATATATATATGCATATAATGTATATTATATATATATATGTATATGTATGTATATATATTATATATATATATATATATATATATATATATATATATATATATATATATATATATATATATACATATACATACAACATACAAAGATCGATGTGTTATTTGTGCATACTAGTGTACTTTCTGAATACCCTTTTTAGATCTGCATGCCCAAGCGGATAAATTGATAGATGGATGAAAACATGTAGAGATATGCAGATAGATGGAATAAGAAACGAAATAAACAAATGAGATGTTTATCAATAGTTTATCAAACAAATGTATATACGTATTATGTATATATATATATATATATATATATATATATATATATATATATATATATATATATACAGAGAGAGAGAGAGAGAGAGAGAGAGAGAGAGAGAGAAATATGAGAAAGAGCAAAACAGTCCTTGTACAGTGGATACGAGTATGCAAATGAGTGAGCTGACTATGTCATAACCCCACAATTTTCCATTGATCGTGTACAGACATTTTTTTTTTCTGTCATTGAAGTCTGAAACATGATGTTATTCCTGGCTGAATAACTTAAGAATAGTGATCAGTTAGATATATCGGGATTTTAGCCTCGGGCATAATTGCGTTTGAATGAAAAACATGAATTTTCAAAATGTAATGTATAAACTATAATGCAAGTTGTGAAGGGATGACATGCTCACTTTGCCATTGACATTCATGTTGATCGTTCAAGAACTGTTTCCTCAAAAATTATCAAAACTTCAAAATGTCATAACTTCCTTATTTTTCATCCGAATTCGATCAAAATTGTACCGTTGAACTCGTAATATATTATTCTTTCTTATCCGACTAACTTATATTTGGACTGGATTTCCCCTTTAACGCTCCGTACAATACAGACGTGCGTGCACCGCGCCCGTACGCACTCGCTCGTGAAACATGTATGCAGCAGTTTCCGTATTACATGTACTACGGCTGTGATGCATAAACATGACATGCAGATAATACTGTGCTTTCAACGAGGAGAACAGGCTTTTCGGAAGCATTTTGGAGTATGATGGCTGTATAATATTGGTGTTTGAGTAAGAGATAAGGTTTACGTTAATCATATTATTCTGAAAAGAGCGCATATAAGTGTATAAAGCAGGGGATGGTTTTATTTCTTGTCTTTTTTCAGTAGGCTACTAACCATGTCTTCAATATATATCCATATACGTAGGTGTATAAAGCACCATGGCTCCAAGCCGAGTGCGGTCCGGAGGTGATGTCATAAACCCACAATTGAACTTTGAATTCTCTCTAAAGGAATAGTCTGATACTTAGGTCATCACCGCTCTTCGACCGTTTTGCCTTTTTTTTTATATTTGCATCATTCCCCCCCCCAAAAAAAAAACAAACAAACAAAAAAACAAACAAACAAACAAACAAACAAACAAAACAAAACAAGGGGGAGAAGGAGGAGAAGAGGAAGACGATGAAGAAGAAGAAGAAGAAGAAGAAGAAGAAGAAGAAGAAGAAGAAGAAGAAGAGAAGACACACATTGCACGCTGCTACGTGCTTGCTTGTGCACTTTATTTTTGTTTTAGTGCTAATATAGAGTGGTCCACAATCTACAAGCAATGCTTTTTAGTGGACCTCTCAGTTCTCAGTTTTTACCCTTCAAACATGACTTTCTAATTCCAGTATGTGTGCATATCTTCATTAGTTTGTTGATTACCATTGATTGTCATACTTTGTAATGTATATATGCTTATGATTGAATTTTTGATTTACTTTGTGTTATGTTTTGTTGGAAGAAAAATGAGAATGAAATAAATGAAATGAAATGAAATGAAATATAAACGGACGTATCTATACTAACGGGTCATATAAGTCATAAACACACGTAGGCCCTACTTGTCACAGTTTAAGTTTAATGTAGAACCCAATTGTTGCACAAATTTCAAGTGAAAAGTGATGATCAATTCTTACTTTTGGATTGGAAATTTGTTACAATTATCACGAGATGAAAATGCAATCCTTTTTATTCATTGTTTTCAAAATTGGCACTGCCTGTTTTTTTTAAGGTCGTGATTACTTGTCTAAAAAGCTTTCATTCTATTTCCAGTATCATTGTACATAATCATCAAATCCCTAGGTCTAAGATTAAATGTTTTCGGAAAAGCAAGAAGCTTGACAAGATTTAATATCTTGCAAAAAATAATGATAAAGCTATCTAATGAAGAACCGCCACGGCACCAAGGCACACTGTTGACATGAATATTACAGATAACCAGCTGAACGTGCGCTGCTGAACGTTATACAGGCACCGAGGGCGCCCTTGATAGTTACAGTCATGAAGGGATTCTATTGATTATTGGTACACGTACTCAATCTTCGGCACTGTATGTATAATTATGTATACATGTATAATTTTGTATCTCTCTCTCTCTCTCTCTCTCTCTCTCTCTCTCTATATATATATATATATATATATATATATATACATATTATATGCATACATACGTACAATGTAACACACGAAGATCGATATGTTATTAGTGCATACTAATACTCTTTCTTTCTTTCTCAAGTATCAACACTTGAGAAAGAGCGAATCGCTCGAAACTTTGTGTGCTGAAATATACTGTTGGTGAATATAGCATGAACTTGGTTTCAGTTTTGTTTTTGATGATATGTATATATATATATATATATATATATATATATATATATATATATATGTATATATATATTTATTCCCAACAGTAGTTCAATGTAGAAACTCCAAGAGAGACGTAGTTTTGAAGAATTTTCGCCCATAGGTCTTTGTCAAGTCAATACGTCTCTCACGGAGTTTCTATATTGAACTACTGTTGTGAATCTATACTTTCTTAGGACCCCGAGCAGAAACAAATTGCTGTTATATATATATATATGTATATATGATATGACGAAATAGGGTAATAATGCCTTTCAGTCCAACAGAGCTATCTATTCAAACCAAATTTTCGACGCATACACACGTCTTCCTCAGGGTCGGTATATATATATATATATATATATATGCATACATTGACACTCAATAATCCTATGTTCTCTTGCTCAATCGAACTTACAAGAGACAAACAAAACCTACTGTGACATAACTGAGATATTGCAGATGAACGGGTCTTGTCTGATGTAGTCAGCAAATATGATGTCAGATTCAATCGAGAGGAAGAAATAATGAAACCACAACAATATTCTGCGTTGTAGAAGTCTCTCTTCAAGTGATATCCAAATGCCCAGCGCTCATTCGAGTCGATGATTGGATTCACACTCGAAATAGGCAGAACGGTATTTTATCGGAGCTGCCATTAACATATCGATGTCAATACAATTTACATAATACTTTAGATGTGATCAAATCGATATAGTTAATGATCTGTTCGATAAAATTAAAAAAAAACCGTATCTGTATTATTGTGAGGTCAGAAGACAGGGTAAAAGGCCTCTGATTATACTTTCCTGTAGCTAGGTCTTTCTAACATTCTACGGGACAAAATGAGAACACCGCCTCTTGTCTGCGAAATAAATAGCTATAAGTGTGCATACAGTGTGTGTACAGAGCGCAAGTCAGCGGTATGGTGCGAGTACGCACATAATAACAGTCACTTCCTTTGTTAACGCTCTGTACAATACAGACGTGCGTGAGCCGCCGCCGCCCGCCCTGTACGCACTTTTGTTAACGCTCTGTACAATACAGACGTGCGTGAGCCGCCGCCGCCCGCCCTGTACGCACTCGCTCGTGAAACATGTATGCAGCAGTTTCCGTATTACATGTACTACTGCTGTGATGCATAAACATGACATGCAAATAATACTGCGCTTTCAACGAGGAGAACAAGCTTTTCGGAAGCATTTTGGAGTATGATGGCTGTATAATACTTATGTGTGAGTTAGACATAAAGTTTATATTAATTATATAAATCTGAAAAGATCACATATAAATGTATAAAGCAGGGGATGGTTTTATTTCTTGTCTTTTTCTTTTCAGTAGGCTACTAACCATGTCTTCAATATATATCCATATTTGTAGGTATATAAGGCACCATGGCCGGAATGCAAGTGCGGTCCGGAGGTGATGTCATAAACCCACAATTGAACTTTGAATTCTCTCTAAAGGAATAGTCTGATACTTAGGTCATCACCGCTCTTTGACCGTTTTGCCTTTTTTTTTTTTTTTTTAATTAGCATCATCCCCCACCCCCCCCCCCCAAAAAAAAAAAGGGGGGGGGGAGAAGGGGGAGAAAGAGGAGAAGAGGAAGACGAGGAAGAAGAAGAAGAAGAAGAAGAAGAAGAAGAAGAAGAAGAAGAAGAAGAAGAAGAAGAAGAATACACTCATCGCAGGCTGCTACGGACTTGCTTGTGCACTTTATTTTTGTTTTTAGTGCTGATATAAACGAATGTATCTATACTAACGGGTTCACCAAGTCATGAACCACACGTAGGCCCTACTTGTCACAGTTTACGGTTAATGTAGAATCAATCATGGCAGGGGTTTTGTTGTCATTCCAACACAATCTCTCGTATGACTGGAAGTAGGATTTACGAGCGACATGCATTAAGAAGAATATATTTAGTAGATAACATGGTGTCAATTAGAAATGTACAACAACACTTAATTATTGTGAAAGTTAGGTAAATGCTAAGGGTGTTAAAGGGTATTCCCTTTTCCTGTAACAGGGACTTAAACAACATTCGTGTATCAAAATCGCACTCTGGGACCTTCATAAGGTGATTTTCACTGTGTAAGGAAACAATTATTGTCCAAGTTACGGGAAAACGCGAGAACCGCAATAATTTTTGTGTTCAAACTTGAACATTACATACTGATATCATGACTGCATAACAACCTGATATTTTTATATAATCCATAAAGATTATGCACCTACCCGGCAGGATGGAGAGTTTTAATGCCATTCTAGGATTTTTTTTTTTTTTTTTTTGCATACAGAGAGAGACAGAAAGAGAATTCTCAAAATCGCTCTTACTTCATATGTCTCTCGATTTAAGAAGGCACAAAAACACTCCAAAACATCCTCAGTAGAACGTTTCTTACCTCTTTAGGGGCACCCTTCACGTATGCCTTCAACAAACTGTGAACTTTTAAGAGTTTAGGGTTTGCCTATACCAAAATGGTCACTCCATGAAATGTATTCATGTATTCTTAGAGCGCGGAGACTGCTCTATTACAAAAAAAAAAAAAAAAAAAAAAAAAAAAAAAGTCCATTGCTCCTCTGTTTGCGGCCTTGGCGTCCAGTGCTGAGAATGTGTTCGGGTATAATAGGTACTGATAAATTTTGTAGATATTTTTATCGCTCTATAGATTCCTTCTTTTCCTGTCACTTTATTGGGTAATCATTGCCTTGTTGAGGGCGCCATCATATTTGTTATGTGAAGCTATTGATTATCATATAATTAATTTGAATTGTTGCATTGAGGACTTTCATTCACAAGGGACTCTTAACTAAAACAAATATGAAGTGAAAGAAGACAAGAAGAGCAGTGATTCTATGATGGAGCTGATCTCTAAGCATGTATGCTGATTTTGATGAAAAGGGGACAAGAATACAAGCCTTATCATGTGCCAACTGCAGAGTGCTTGTGATTATGCCGGACATTATTATGTAAATGACATTACAATGAAAATCCCTCGTCCTACGCTCAGCTTAGAAACACGACTATACCGACAGTATAGTGACGTCTCATTCTCGTTGAGATTTAGAGATGACCGCAAAGAATTGTCTGACGTAATCATCACCAGTCTCACAGTCACCTAGCAGTGTTGACTTGAAGAAAGAGAGAAAAAAATCTTGTTATGCCACCAGTGAACTTTTCTGTTGTGAGTCAACCTTGTTTAGATCGAACTTGTTACCATGACGACGTACCATTTCTTGATCAACCTACACACAGAATTTTGAAGACGAGGGAGAGATATAGGGAGCGATGTACTTATATATGGATAGTAAAGAAACCAAAGCATCATGAAAAAGATCGATGAATTCGCACGTGGCAGATAATGTCACAAGGGAAGATATATTCCGGGTATACCACGAAATCAGGACTCACAGCTAGACAATCTTTCAGTGGGCATGAACACTCATCGAAGGAAAAGACAGTTATGCAATGAACTCTTGATATGGTGATCTTATTTGCAACGAAACTCTATGGTATGTTTTATAGGCATATTATGTTTGTATTACCAATTATGTGAAAAGTATTATTCATTTGTGTTGTTGTTGTTGTTGTTGTTGGTTTTTTTTTTTGGGGGGGGGGGGTCCAGTTGTGATATTTTATTCATTCTAACTTCAAGTGGAAGGAAATTAATGTATTTTATTAGACAATCAAAAAACAAACAATTTTGAATGTCAAATGCAGTCAACATCGAAGGTGGATGACGAGTGTTAGGGAATTTTTGCGTGTTTTTTTTTTCTCGGCATCAACACACGCATTTCTACTTTAAATTTCATTTCATTTTTCATTTCATTTAGTAAGTTTCCACACAAATCATAGAGTGTTGTATTTACAACATCCACCATGACAATGTAAGGTAACACATAAATTATAAGTGCAATATATACAAATAACAATAAATAACAAATAATAGTTGATAGCTGTAAGAATGATAATCTTTGATAATGATAAAGATGATACAATGATTATGATTACATTAATTTAATCATCGTACTGTGGCAGCAAAATAATGATAATATGAATAACAAGATTTGTAATCATGAATATCAAAGAAGGAAAAAATGAAGCTGATTATGTGATAATCGTGAAATTACAATAACTACTAATCTATAGCATCCCTGCCATTATCTATGACATGCGTGATATTTGATGATATTTAATCATTAAATGAAAATATGCAGAGAACATGCAGCGAAATTTTGTCCATCGTGGCATCACAACCCAGAGAAATAACAGCAAACGTCACATTTGAATCACCTGCTGACAGCCAGGGTTTGCAGCTATACACAAGATGACGGCATGTTTTTCATTGAACACGGATAGAAATCTCGGGACGAAAATTGCGATTCTAACCCACGCATGATGAATTCATAAAGTCCAACCCCTTGCAACTTCCCGCGTGCAGTGTACTTCTGGCTGCGAGGAGAGTAAATCAGACTCGTTGATCATTATGTTGATTCCTCTTCTACATGCCAGAACTTAACTTCAGATTGCACTTTGGGCGGTTGCACCAATAATTCAGGCTTACAGACAAGCCTGTTGTAAAGACCCCATTAAAGAAAGAGAGAATAGGTGAGAGGGTGAGAGAAACAGCGAGAGAAAGAGAGGGAGAGGGAGAAATGGAGATAGGAAAACCCACATTGCGAATATACCTTCCCCTGAAGACATATTGACAAACATGCAAATAAGGGAACTAATTTGTCTTCTACGAAAGCATTCTGTTTTGAAAAAGAGAGACAAAAACAGGACAAAGGCAGCAAAGTGCTGAGCCCCCCCCCCCCTCATATACGAGAGACACAAAAACACAATAATAGTGAGAGAACAAATATGCATTTGAACGAGTGAATTCTTTCAGAACCAGATGGACTTTATCGAACCCTCTGGCTTTAAAATACAGGTTATTTACAGGTTGTTATTCATAACCCTTAATTAGCAATACGTATACAGGCAAAGATTGACCTATTTTAAACATCAAACTAGAATCCTTGAAACGGTGGCTTTAAACAGTTCCATTTGTCATTATAATAACCAACAGTCTGTAAAGTCCTCTGCGGTAAGTACTGCTATTACTTTTAGCAACATTATCAGGTGATGCAAGTGTTGAAGAGCAGAGCGTGAAGAATATAAACCTCTATAAGACTTCCAGTGCCAGAAAGGTAACTAGTTTTCACGATTGATTTGGTCATCATGAGAAGACCCACTGGGGGCAATAGAAGAAACGAAACAAAGAAAAAAAAATCATCTCAACTTGTTTCATATTCTCACTAAGGTAATCTACACAAATGTAAACCCCACAAGCATCGTAATTTGTTCTTTAATTATCCTGACAGCAGAAAAATATGAGCATAGTTTTCCTCTACATTTCCAAATATAAGCCTGGAGCTAGCATTGAAGCAGAATGATTTGAAATGGATATTGATTGAGATTGGTTTATTAGATAAAGAATGGCATTGCCCTAAGACACTCAGATATGGTAGACATTTGGACATTAGATTGCAATTTAGTTGGCAATGCAAGCCGCAAACACATGCTGGAGAAGAACATAACCAGGTAAGCGTTGATGTTTATGGAATAGTTTTTATTGCTCTTTGCTCTTAATAGAAAAATTTCGTCTATTACCTGAATTTTCATGTCACGTGATATTACTGCCTGAAGGATATGCCTCAGTTATTAACCTTTATCACTTCACATTTTTATAGAAGTTATAATCACAGTGAAAAGCGTGCAGAATTCTGCCAGAGGGTGAAATAATACTCATGATACCATTTACGTGTGTGGCAAGCCAATGAAATGTTGAACAAATTTAAAGTCAAGGAACTTAGGTTCACAGAGTAAAATATATATTTAAACTGCGGCTCTCTGACTATTACGGCCCTTGAATATTGGTGAGACAGTATTATGTATACTAAAGACGAACTGATGACTCGTATCATATCACATTTTAGAAATATAACCGTCATTTAAGCACTCTCAGCTATTACACCTAGCTCTCCAGACTGGACAACCCCACCAACTAATTGGCTGACAGCTTGAAGGATGGAATGTAGCTTCGAGCGCCTTGAGTAGAGACTAGAAGAAGCAGACGCGTGTGAAACCTGTGCTGTTGGAGATACATGTAGAAGGAGGTAATTTGATAATAGAGTCATCTCAAATTCACGTCCCCATCTGACTATATGACATTTATTGAATGCTGCTGAAAATCAAGCTGAGTTATACGATCAAGAGAACAATCACATAACTTCGGAATCGTAGGAACTTTCATCTCCGGGCTCTCGAACACTTTCAACTGGCCCCGTTTTGAAAATGTCCTTTACAAGTGTTAGTAGCCTGGGAAGATGAAGAATAAAGAAATAAAATGACATAAATGACAAAGTAGACATGCTGTTAAATGCCTACGGATCCAATCAATGCAGTTGTATGCTAGTTATAATTGATGCTATAAAATTAATTAAAAAGAAATTGCAATATCCGGAGGATGGTCGTCACTTTATCGATTCTTGGTGACTTCATTGACGATGCCTGACGCTTTTAATGGAATGACCTAAAAGCAGAACAACAACAGCATAAATATGAGTGAGAGACTGCCAAGTAAGAGTCAAACATGACTTACCAAACTCGTGAACAAAGAGGAAATAGGGCAAGTAACATCATGCTGAGGTCTTGTGACATACAGGACTATAGTTTATTTTAGTATTTACCAAATACAAAGGATTAAACACATCGTAACTCAACAAAGGCACATGTATAGGAAAATACTACTATAAAAGATTGTCGGTCAGCATCACCATCCTATAAACTACAATCCTAAATTATATAAACATGTCGTCAATGAGACAAAACGAGATCAATGTGTCACTATTGCTGACCTCTGATCCGAAACCACACTATGGTAACTGACCTCTGACCTGCAACCACACTATGGTAACTGACCTCTGACCTGAAACCACACTATAGTAAATGACCTCTGACCTGAAACCACACTGTAGTAACTGACCTCTGACCCGAAGCGACACTATAGTGACTGACCACTGACATGAAACCACACTATATAGTAACGGACCTCTGACCCGAAACTACACTATGATAACTGAACTCTGACCCAAACCACACTATGGTGACTGACCTCTGACCCGAAACCACACTATGGTGACTGACCTCTGACCTGAAACCACACTATGGTGACTGACCTCTGATCAGAAACCACACTATGACTGACCTTTTGTTTACTACGATAAATCAACTCGTCATCATCACATACTGTTACGTTTTGATGATGTCTTTGAGTCTATCGTCATTTGACTCAACGACCTGTCCAACACACTGTCCACTAGACTTTACTAAGATATCGTATTAACTGATAAAAGGTAAGAGCAAGTATCTGATGGGGACTATTTACAAGTCTAGCTCCGAAAAGGTAAAACAACAAATACTATGTAACAGGGAAAACAGATTAGTCTGCAAGACCCAAGACACATCTTGGGGAGAAAAAATAACATTTTCATGAATATGGATGTACTATTCGGTTTGCGAGATACTACTTAAAGCGAAAATATTCAGCCAACAGGAAGGAAAACACTGAAAAAAAGATAAGGAAGAACAAATCAGACAAGAACAAAACCTTATATTCGCGGTGATGGTTTTTCCTGGAGATACGACGTAGTTTGGTCACGGAGATAGAGATGGGAGCATTGTGGTACAGTGGATTAGGACCAGAGAAGCTTGATTAAGCGATTCAACAATCAAATCTTGTATGGCGCATACATGGTGACTCAGTTCATAGTTAATTGACAAAGTTAATTTATTAAGAGTAACGACAAATTATGTTTTGTTCACTTTGCACACCAGACAAAGGGAGATAATTGCAGAGTAAAAAATAATGACCGATGATTTTACTAATCTAACATGCTCGGAGATTGCCATCGTTGGATAGAAAACTCCCCGTCCCAGTAATAGTCTCTTTTTCACTCTCCCTATCACATAGAACGTAAAAAACCCCACATATATTTTACCTTGTTTAATTTGTCAAAGTCTTTCTTTGAAAAGAGCCTTGTATGTGTGGTAAAGTTTCTCATGAAGAGGACTATTGCACCACATTACTGACAGAGGATAAACTAAGCAGAGCTGATATTACCTCACTGTATACTACTCAACGTTAATTGGAGGACGATCTCTGTTTCATGGCTTGCATGAGGCTTACCACTGTTTCTTTCCTCTTTGTTTACTTTCAGTTTCAGTAAGTTTTATTACTCCACTTGCGCGAAAGAAATTAGTATGATAAAATCTAATATTTTTGCATGAAATAGGAAACAAGAGTACTCATTACACATATAGAATTATATGAATAAAACGTATATACATTTCTATTTCATGGTATATCTTAATGTATACAGGTGAAGGAGACCGTTATCAATAAGGAAATCATTCGACTTGGATAGCGGGATCTAGACATTATGACTTGTTATAATTCTCTCTCTCCTTCTCTCTCTCCCTCTTTCTCTCTCCTCTCTCTCTCTTTCTTAACTGAAGGAACAGAGCATATGAACATATAAAATAAATAGCGTAAACTTTCGAGTAACTACAATGTCATCTGACCGGGGAGCACAACACCAAGGAGAAATAAGACAAAAACGAAATTAAGGGAAATGTTTTGAGATATCTCGATTCTTTTTTAAAACGAAATAGTCGTTGTGATCGTACAGGAAAGCAAATACATGATTAAGTGAAAGAGAGAGAGAGAAAGGTACATCATGTATATTATATGAGCATGTATATGTATGTGTACGATGTGCCTTACCATTACTGCGTACATAAAATAAGCACGATATATTTCATTCCATATCAGATAACAATATGTATAGGATAATTTGTATTCACACATTATTATTTTCATAGTGCATATTCGGTCATTACTCCGGCAAAGGCAACTGAACGTGTAAACTTTAATATCATTATCATATTGTATTTATCATCATTACTATTATTGTAAAGTAGTTGGAGTGGTACACATACACTCTGTAACTTTCCCTCTTCCCCCTACCCTTCCCTATTTCTCTCTTTCTCTATTCCCTATTCTATCCAGAGTAGGTAAGCATATATAGTCTCCATACCGTCAAGCCTCGGCTTATTTTGGAGACCGTTCTTTTTAAGTTCCATAAGCTGTTTGTATTTGTCTTATATAATTGTACTAAAAACTATGTTTCGATATACTGTTTGTCATAAATGACATGTACATAATCATATCTGATGTAACGGAATTAAGCAGAAATAAATCAAATCAAATCAAATCAAATCAAATCAAAGAGAGAGAGAAAGAGAGAGAAGGAGAGAGAGAGAGGGAAATGGGGAGGGGGGGGGGGGACGGAGAGAGGAGACAGGGCATTGGTCTCTGGAGCGATGTGACAGACAACCTTAGATGAAAATGATCTGATAGGTGTGTAATCAGTCAGCTTAGAGTCCAATAGATGATCACTTTTTCTCTTTTTGCCTGTCAATATGTTCTCACAGGCTGGCTCTCAAGACGTACTATTTGTGTACCTCTTAATGGAAGAAGTCTAGAATTACGCCTATCACCCTTCATCGATCATGATTGTCTTTCATGCGGTATGAAGGTGTTATGTGATCTTCCCCAAGAATTCAATGCCTTGGTCGACAGAATCTCTCAGAACATTCTCATTTAACCCGTAGAGATACGAGTTGATTGCTAATCGTCTAATTTGTGCATAATGGAGGCAGCAAACTATTTTGATTCAAGCCGGGTATACTTTCTTTCCCTGCCATGACTTTCACATGACTTTTTTTTTTGCTCCTCTCTTCCTTTCTTATATAGTCCTCTGCATTACCTGCAAATTTCCCTTTCCTGAAGTTTTCCCATGGTATTTGTGGAATACGAGATATGAGCAAGCGCCTATAATGTACAGGAAAGGTTATTGTTGTCTTATTTTCTCGTTTTCTCGTATATAACAATTTTCTTTTTGAGATGCTACACGAGGTTTTCAATCATAAATGGGTCGTTTGTGTATATCATTACTTGGAAGTTATTCAAACACGTATTGACCCTGTCGGTCGTTGACCAGTTTTTCTCCCTCCTTGTACTTCCAGTGTCGATCTTGATAAACACAATCGGTTGCATTCATTGCCTATTCAAAGAATCCAGGGATCAGTGAAGAATTACATGGGATATAATCTACAACTGAACTGAATACTTCAAGTAAGAGAAGCGATACATCCTCATGGGCGAGGATTTGAAAAAAAAAAATCCTTTCTCAATAACAAATTCCCAGAATTAGATTAAGCGCTTACTCGAATACAAGTTTCTTCTGAATTTGATATCTGTTGTCACGCACATTATACGTGTTCGCATATCAGGCACGTTCTGGATGAAAAAACTCAAGCAAATGAACTGTATGTTGCAGTGAATACATCACGATTTGGTGTGTCATTTCGATTATTGAAGTCATTTAACTCTTTAGCATTTGCAGTTATGTCTCGCTATATATATATATATATATATATATATATATATATATAAACACAACCGTCTACACGCGCTCCTAGGTAAGTTATTTCATTTATCACCACGCATAATTACGATGCATGCGTTACTTTCATAAACATCTCTATTACTTACTTTTTTTTATCTTACTGAGAAGTTGGGAGAGAAAGAGAGAGAGAGAGAGAGAGAGAGATAGAGAGAATTCTGAAACAATAAAAGATATGAGAGCTTCATGATCAATATAATACGTTCTTCAGGTAAGCCTTGACTCTGTGACCCAGATGCAGATAGAATAATTTTCTTTGACGTTAAAGGGGACCTCCGGATGATTTTCCGACTTTTACATTTGAACAACTATAAATTAGTCAAACTGAGTACAGAGTTTCAGAATTTATAGTGATGGGGATAAATAATGAGAATGTTTTCAAAATTTATAATGAATTGCAATGAACAAGGATGATGACATGACAGCCTCACCATAAGAATGCATGAGTTGGGCTCAAGGAAGCAGAACAAAAGAAGAAGGTATGCATGGATTTTTCACAGGTGAACTTGTTGAGCAAGCGGTATTGTAATGGAATTACACTGCTACATTTCTGAAATATATGAGGCTCTGATGTCATCATCACTGTTCAGTGTAATTTGTTTCAGATTTTCGATTTATTGGTTTCTCTGCTCAAGGATCACAATAAATCCCACGGATCTATACATGGAGCTGTTGATTTATGTACTACATGATGTGAAATTATGAAAATCGTCCGGAATGCCCCTTTAAATATTTATCACACAATATTTTTTTTTTTTGTGTGTATAGGTTTGTACCATGTTCTTCATGAGATCTTCATCCCCCCAAAAAAGACTTTATACAAGACTTAGCTAGCAGGGTGTTAAATTCCTGAGATACAAAATAGATTTCATTTTTCCTCCATGAAGTCATTTTTTTCCATGAATACATTATACTAAGTGATACTTTTCTAACATACAATTGTAAACTTTCCTTTATCTCCCTTTTGCATTCTTTTCACTTGTTTTGTCATCTAGGCATCACATAACACTGTTTCTCTTGTCCACATGGACACTGCGTTATCTGCCGACAGGAACAGGCCTCTATGTTGCCAAATGCATTTTCTTCAGACGAAGATAAGAGCGAAACTACGAAGGATCGACATGTTGAGATTTTGTCTTTTCCTTTCCTTTTTCTGGCTTTACGACATTTTGTCTCTTGCGAGGTGTTACTTCTCCCACTACATCGAGATAAATCTACAAATTAATGTCAAACCCTCTCGAGGGAAAGATGTTCACTGCTTCACCCTGTTAGACGCGCGGACCTTACCGGTCTAGAGGGTTTCTTTGGCCGTGACGAAAGTTGGGCTCTTCGCTACTTAGCACAGCTCTCCTTTCAGGGCACATTTCCTTGGGGAAGGAATTCGATTGCTTAGAGTACTCATTATATTCGTCTCATACCAGACCAAGTTTCCTTCGACCTCCTCCTCCCCCCCCCCCCATGTTCTGGAGTGATCAATGTTGTCTGTGGGTATTTCAGCTGCTGTTCTTCCAGTTTTACCTACGCCTCGTCAATGAGGTGGTGGGCAGCCATATTCCTTACACATCACAGAGGCGACGGAAACAAACAACCGATCGCACACTTTCATCTGAAATAATTAACATACCCATTGAGAATATTGAGATTATGTGAGGTGTCTTTGGCATGGGAACAAGGGGGGGGGGGGAGGTTTGTGTGTGTGTGTGTATGTATGTTTGATTGGAAGAATCTTGGACAGACCCTCGAACGTCATGGATTTACTTGTGCGTGTATGTGTGCGTGCGTTTAATTTCATCTTTTTGTTCTTTTATAGCTAAACGTGTGCGTATTTTGTGTTTGCACCAACTGTTCAGGGTAGAGATACTGAAGCCTGCAAAACAAGTCACCTGATGACCGTTTTAAGCCCTGCCTACAATTCATCGCTCAGAAAAAATTCCCGATCGAAATGGATCGATCGCCAGATCAGGAGGTGACTCACACAGATTAACCTGTCAGGACGGACTATCATGTAAATGTGAACCTTGCAGTCAATCACTGTGATACATGGGATAAAAGTTGATCTCCGTAAGCCACTTGTCAAGTGTCATGTCTCTCGAAATTGTCGTGCATTCTTCGATTTCATTGCAGCGGAAGATGATGTGTTGTAGGTTCATGTCTTAGATTCTCGTCTACATGCTTAAAGGGATGGATGAAATGGTTTTGGTTGAGATTGGGCTTCAGGTTTCAACTTTTTTGTGAGGTAACAAGAAACCGCTTGTGATTATCAAAGAGCATGCAATTCCAAGAGGAATTCAAGGTTTATTTGATGAAAATTGGTTTTGAAATGACTGAGATATCCAAAAGCATCCCTTTAAGTATAGTCAAAATTCTCACAGTACCAGTGTGAGTTTGCGTGTATGTGTGTGTGAGTGTGTGTGCCTGTGTGTATGTGTGTGTGTGTGTTACAACTTTACAAGAACTCTATACTCTGGAAATAAGATATGGTGAAGTGAAGTATGATTTCAGTGATAAGGAAATTAGAAATGTATTTATTAGACCTAGAAGTACGACTTTACTTTGTAAACATAGGGAATTTCAGTTTAAGTTGTTACACGGGGTGATATATACAAGGGAACATTAATTTTGTTCAAATTTGGTTTTGTGAATGATAATCTTTGTTCTTATTGTCAATTGGAAAGGGAAACTTATTCATATATATTTTTTGATTGTGTGAAAGTAAGGCCGATATGGGAGTTTCTTATTGATTATTATGATTTAGTTGAGTTAGAGGCATTCGAATGGAAAGATATCTTCTTGGGTTTACGAGGTAGTTCAAATAGAATCAAATGTGTGAATGCTTTGAAAATTTTGATGAAAATTTTAATATTTCGGTCAAGAGAACAAAATAAGTTACCCGAGAGGGAAAAGATAAAGAAATTTGTTTTGGATTTGATAGAGGAGGAAAAGAACAATGCGGTGAAAGCAGGTAAGCTTGGGTTTCATTTGCAAAAATTGGAGCAGTTGAAACTTTCATAGAGAGTGTTTTTTTTTTTTCATTGATTTATCCACATTGTTGGCAGGGAATAGGTGCCCATAGCACATTGATAGTATGAATTACATATGTTATTTTTGTAAATCTTTCTTACCCACGTCAGATGTATGGTCAGTTTAGGTTTGAGCCGTATTAATGTTTAGGAATCGGTATGTATCAGCATTATGGTGGTCACTTTTTTTTTTCTTTCCCACGTCAAACGTTTAGTTAGCTTCGGTTTTTGGTGTGTGTCTAACTGTCAAGGAAACAGGTAACCATGATACCACACGTATGTAGTGTGTTTTGGTGTGCAAATGTTGGTGTTTGTGAGTGCGCACTTGTGGGTATGTTTGTTGTTGTTGTTGTTTTTTGGTTGTTGTTGATGTTTAGTGTATATATGGGTGTGTGTGTTGAGGGAAAGTTACCAGGAAGGGGGGGGGGGGGTATGTTAGTGGGGAAATAAGTGGGATGGTCGGGGTTAGGTAGATGTAGTTAGGTAATGGTTAAGGGGTTAGGCAGGAATATGGTTTGTTTTGATAATATACACACATGGACCCTACCTGATACACATATGGTTATTTTGTTTTGTACGGGGGGGGGGGGGTAGGTTGATAGGTTAAATAAAAATTATGAGTTTTGTTCGGTTAATTTAAGCATGCTTTTTTTATGACATGTTTTGGAAAATTCTGTATTCTCAAGAGAGTGTAAGAGAATTTATGTAATGAAGCGGATATTGAGTAATCTGATCAAGTTGATCAAGACATTCTTTCCCCTTTTAAGAGTTATACTTAATCTGATATATTTATGTATATAGCGCGTGCTCTGCAAAAAAAGAAAAGAAAAGAAGGAAGTTATGTTAAAAAAAGTGATTTTAGTAGCACAATTTCTTTTTGGGTGTGTGTGTAATAAGGCACATTTGGATTGGCTTGATTAGGCTTATCAAAATACCCTTTTTCTGAGAGTTATGCAGAATTTTATGTCATTTTTCTTATAAAAACATGGTATGATTTGGAAAAATAACCCAAATATATTGTACTGTATACTTGAAAAATGATTCAGCAGCACAAGAAAGAAGAATACAGCTACTTTTTTGTTGTTGTTGGTAAGATTAATTTCATTGTTAATATGGATTTGATATTGAATGAAACTCAAATAAAGAATATTATAAAACAAAAAAAGTGTGTGTGTGTGTGTGTGTGTGTGTGTACGTAGAGGGGGCTATAGGTATTATTCAAGAAGGAAGGAGTTACTGCTGACTTCACAGATGCTTCGAGTAGAGTGCAGGGGAATGCTTCACGGCATGTAAAAGAACATGATGTCTAGAAATCTCACATAATATCTTTAAATGTCAGAGGAAATAAATGGAAGGCCAGTTTTAGATGGTGTAAGGATAAAGGGGATAATGTAATTTTCCAATACAAGAAATTTATAGTGCTACCTCCGTAGAAGTAAGGGCGGAAATGAGAATGGGAAAGACCAATTCTTTTAAAAGCAATATTTACCATTTGCAGATAAAACAAAACCCAGCTTTTGTGCTTCAAAATAGCATATAGTTCTAAAATAGGAGTTAGGGATAGAAACAAACGATGTAAAAAATGTTAATCAGTATAATCAATTCTAAGTATTGTTAAGTATACAAAATGTGAAAAATAGAATAAAATTGTTTCTAGAATAAACAGTCTACAGTTATGGTTTACTAGAAAAGTAGTGATATCTCCTTATATTTTAGGCTTTGTTGCAAATTTCTTATAACATATGGTAGGATGTTTTGTGATACACCTGACCCACACATATGCATCAAATGTGATAACTCGAAATTTTTTTAATCACTGCTCCCAGTGGTAAATAGTACCTTTAAGCCGTGTCACACACATCACAGTAGAGAATGTTGGAATGTTGGAATGTTGGAAGTTGGAATTGAAACTTGTCAAGTACACGCAGAAACAGATAAAAAAGGTGTTGTGCTCTGTTCAAGGCTGAATCCAGGGGAAACTGCCATTTTGGAGTGTTATGTTCCTACAAGCGACAAAGATTATTATATAGCCTACAATCTCAAGTTTTGTGGAACATATTGTTAGCCCCTAAGTCAATTTAAAATTTACTAAACCCTAACTGTTCTAATATTTTGGGGGGAGATTTCAATACTATATTGGGTGATAAATTTGACCATTCAGGACCAGGTACAGGTTTTTAGAAACAAGTTTCATGAAACTCAGATATTTTGTAGGTATTTTATTTTTAAAAGATACTTGGACGAAAAGAATTTCAGACATTTAATGCTTTCTTTTCAAACGGATAAACTTTTCATTTTTTAATGATTTTCATATATCTTATTCTTCGTATAGCAGTACGAAGAAATACAGAGCGTTTTATATTCAATTTGTTTAGTGTTACATCACGTTAATCATCAATTCTGTAATTTGTAACTGTGTAATAACAACACCGGATTATTATAATTGTTTATGTATCAATCAAAAGGGAACCTGACAAAGAATATTATGTATGTAGTATGTAACATACTGTAGTATGTATCTGTGTTTGATTTTTTTCTTTTCCTTTTATTATAGTATATTTTGCAAGGTGAAGAAAACTCAAATATATTGCAGTAGCTGTGATTTATAACAATTTATATATGTTCTGTCCTGTACTCTCAATATTAGGTATTGTCATTCTAAGCTGCCCTGAGTGCAGTGATGGAAGTTGTTACTTAAAAAAAAAGGGGGGGGGGGGAGACAACAATTACTTATCGGCATAATTATATGACGACAATTTACGTCAATATGCTTCCTCACCATGTCAGTTGATTCCTTCATTCTTCTTCCTTATTATTATTTTTTTTTTGATACTCGGTATATTACCACGCAGAAAGGCAATATCATCTCTTCGAGATCCGGCCACTTTGTCGATAATTTGGCATGGATGTCTTGGATCATTGAAAAGAAGAGAGCAACTCTCAAAGCTCACCACGAATAACATTTCCAGGATAAAACGGATACCTAAAGACGTTACGTGAAATCCAGACAGGTTCATTTAAGCGAAAGGAGGAAAGTTTAATTTGTTCCATTGTTCTACGGGGGGGGGGGGGGAGGGTATGGGGGATGTCATACTTACATATAAATGTTATGGCTCTCTTTCGATGCGACGCGATGCGATGCGATCAAAAGGAATACTTTGCCAGCTATCAATCCATCCTCACTGCAAACACGTCGGTTTATCACGCCGACATCTTCCTCAGCAAACAGAGAAATCACACAAACATGCATATTCAACAAGCCCGAAGGCATTTTATTCTGTGTATGTGTGTGAGTCGTTAATTTGGAATGCTACAGGGCTTTCTTAAGGATCTTTGGTGAGATGATGAAGGTGGATTACATTCAGACTCGGCAATGCAATGGATCCATCACGCTCACTGATACTATGCATTCATTACCTCCTCTAAATACATGCTTATTTAAAGCTTGATCACGCGTAAGGGTTCACATCCGTCTACATCCTATTTAGTCTCTCCTTTCTTTATTTCCCTCATTTCTACTCATCCCCATTTCCTGTCTTTAATTCCTTCGCTTTCCAAGTAAGATCGGCAAAAAAGTGTATTCCTGTCGTATGTATTCTTTGCAATGTCATCATGGTCCAGCAATCTTATACAAGTAGAATCATCTTCTTGTCGACTTTCATGTTGAATATCGCGCAACATGTCTACGAGGGAAGTCATGATGTGTAAATTAGACGACGAAAGACTACTTGTAGAAATTCAGGTAACGCGCGTCATGTAAAACTAGTGCAATAATTTCTTTCCCATCTATGTTTCTTTGAACAGTAGGCGATTTTTATTTATTTGCGCACAAACAATTCCAAACGTAATTAAAGGAAACCTTTGCATTAGGACATTTAAGATCACCTTATCCATTGGCCGGACTGTTTGGTAATATCAAGTGGCGTTCAAATGAGTTAATGGGTAATATAATTGTTTTGTCCCAGTTTCTAAGCCTAATGGCTGACTCTATGACCTATTGCCTGTATCGCCGCCAGAGTTTAACTCACGTATTATTCTGAATGCCAAAGTCAGTTCTCCCTCTTTTTTGTGCACTTTGGTTTACCTTGTGAATTAAAGGTATAGACAAGGTAAAGGCACAACAATTTTTCCTGAAGGTCATTTAAAATACAAAGTGCTTAACCGTATTTGAAAATGGGGTCTATAGGGTAAACAAGATCAGTTAATAGCTGACTTCTGATCATTTCTGCAGGAGTAACATTAGACGCAGTAGTTCGAAATATAAACATTCCTCACTTTAATGCTGCATGCTGTTGTGGAGGTTATTATAAACATATCCGTTTATTCATGAATTCATTAATCACATTTTCATGTTACGTAGTAATGCGTCTTAATGCCACTAGTGAATTGATGAAAAACAAAACCAACATTTAGTTGTGTTTTCAAAAGCTGAAGTGAAATATCACTCCATATTCAAATTAACGCCATAAAAAGAGGCAAATAAATCAAACAATGGCAAAAGCATTAGATATGAAATAAGAAGGTTATGATATTACCAATCTTCACATGCCTTCATGAAACAGAGATATCGGACATAATATATTGTGTGTATGTTAGATAATGAAACTGCCTATTGGTTTATACAAAATCTATCAAAATCATGATTTGATGAACATAATAATAATAATAATAATAATAATAATAATAATAATAACGACAATAATGATAATAATAATAGATGGCAGTAGATAATACCTATGACTTGGTTCTGCCTCAAACACCACTATTGTCAGGTAACTATACAAACAATAATTAAAAGGAAACGATTACTTCTTTGTGATTTCATTCTTAAAGATTGTAAATAGTACTGATTGTGTAGGTCAGTTGGGCGTTTGTTAGGTAATGATGTTATCAGTCAATTATTTGCATGTTGTGTTCATACAAAATATCATAATTTTGTGTTAAAATGAGAAAATACGATTTTCTGTAACCGCATTATTTCGAGTGCAATGGTTATGTTAGTTGTTGTTGTTGTTGTTGTTGTTGTTGTTTGTTTGTTTCTTTTTATTTTCGTCTTCAGATGAAAATATACACAAGTTGCATATACATTGCACATGCCTACAGCATGAAGAATCGGGGGATTGCCCGTTCAGCCATATCTCCAAAATATGACTGTTCTTCCACAGGGTCACGTATTTACAATACAAGAATAATACACTGTATACACAAAACATTACAAAAAAAAAAAACTTAATGAAAATCATTTACAGAACTGGTAGAGTGAGAGTCAACAATAAACAGAGAAAGTATAGGAAAGCAGGGCAAGTAAAGAAAAGAAACATAACAGAACAAACCTAAAAACCCCCTATGAATCATATACCCCCCCCCCCACACACACACAAAGCGGCTGTTACGTTTGATATTTCATCGTGTCTTTTTTTTCTAAATAATCAGATAATACCGTTTGAAAAGATCTTAAAGTTAATGCATTACGAATTTCATTGGGTAATTGATTATACATTGGTATTCCTATGTAGAAAAAGTCCTTTTGCAGTTATGTCGAATTTAGCTTAGGGAGATTAAAATTCTTATCTGAACGAAGTGAATAATTCAAAAAATCTGCTAGAAATATCATCAGAAATAGAATTTGGGCAAAAAATTATGCAATATCTTATAAATCACCATACTCACATATTTCCGATAACGGTATTCAAGAGATTCCCAGTCCAAAATATGAATATGTTGAGTAGAAACAAAAGAATATGGATAAACTCTCATAATCTATTCTGTAGTTTTTGAAGGGCTGACAGAGAACCTTGTGGAACAGAATGCCGGTTAACGTTTCCGTAATCAAAATGTGGCGGAATAACAGATTTTGAATTTGATATGATAAATCTATGCCATTCTGCTTCTGTGATGTTACTCTATAAATTCCTTGATGGAAGTAATGTTTAACTTTAAGATCCAATTGAGACTACTATTCCTTGAGGTTACTTGGATACTAAGTACTGGAAAATGTGAAAGACCTACTGGGTCTTCAAATAACATGCACGCGAGTAGGCCTATGTCTGTTTGCGTGAGTGTGTCTGTGTGGCTACGCGTTTCAAATTGCATGAAAATGGAAAGCTAATGGAATGAAGACGAGAAAGAAAGAACATGGCCTGCTTTCAAATCTTTTCATTATTCTGATATGTCAGTACATCAACAATTCCCACATATCCTAAACAAACAATTGACCTGAACACTGTTTTTCAAAGGGCAGCTACTGAGAAGAAAGACAAACTTAATAATTACATAGTTTCACATTCGATAAACTTTATACACGTAAAAAAGCGGTACTCTTCTTAAGAATTATGGAATAATTATTATATCACTTGATTAGCCTGTAATTCATGGAAGTGGACGGATTCGCAGTACATCCGACCTATTTACCTCCGCTGCTGCTGTGCTAGGTGGATAGAAGCTTGATTTCATTGCCGTCTTCGTGGTACCAAGTAGAGAGTCATTCTATCTCAGTATCCAACATGTCTATTTAATGACATGGCAAAGAGACGAAAATTTGTCATCGGAGTGACGACCCAGCTATAATGTCAGTAACGCTCCTGAAAACACACGTTAATTGGAGCATGATATCCATGGTACGAATATTTGAAATCTAACATTCATTTGTTGAGGTCCTTGCCAAACACGTGTTTGATTTCTAAGAAATGGGTTTAACCCTATAAAGCCCATAAAGCCCAAGGGGGGGGGGGGGGCACATTGTGCCCCATACCATATTTTCATTTGCCATATTTTCATTTGCCACTCCTACGCCCCGATTTCAACCAAATTTGGCGGTTTTTCCTAAAAGTTTATTGCAAACATTTTAAAGTAAAATTTCACAATATCCAATATTGCTGGTTGTCATAGCAACAGTAAACTGACAACCATGTTCATCAGATTTTGCATGTTTTTCTGTTCCAATTTCAGATAAACACAAATAATGGATGAAATTGGGGTTTCCTTGGCTGTAATTTGCTAAAAGACAAAAATGGGAAGTAATTATGGTTGTGAATTACCCTAAAATGGTCTTCTTATTATTTTCTTTATTTCAATGTGACACAGGCATGAAACAATAGATATAATAGAAATCATTGAAAATACAGCATTTTCCAAAGACTGCCCTTTTATTTTGGTTCATTTTCACACAAGTTTTGCCTGTAAGTGTAGTATTGTTTGTCCATCATATTATCAAACTGCAAACTCAAAATTCCAACATTATGGAAATATGAAATGTGATGCCAATATATGTAACTATCCCAAACAATACATTGTAGGTTTCGTATATTTCTTCATATTGTAATGATCAGCGTCCCCATGTGTTGACCTTGAAAAATTTCAACAATAACACATAGTGAAGATTGACTTGCTTTTCCTTTGTGGCAAATATAAATATAATTGGTATAAAAATATATATACTTGGGATAAAGAAATATAAAGAAAAAAACATGATTTTAGCATATTTCCTATGTATTTCTTTATATTTTGGTTAATGGCGCCCTCAGTGGGTGACCGTGAGAAAATGTTGCGTCACATAGAGTATGAGTTGCTCTACCCATATGCCAAATATGACGGTGATGCATCCTATAATAAAGAAGTTATATAGGGGGCTGGAAGGGGTCAAAATAGTTTGGACTTTATAGGGTTAAGGAAACTGATGATAATGGTGATGATGAACCATGCACCCAAACAACAATAGCAACAGTCAAGATTATGTTTAAAAAAATGAGTAAACAGATTAGCAGCAACAAAATGGAAATAAATGAAAAGAACGACGAGGAAAGCTGCCAGCAATTGTCTCCACAGTTCAAAATATAAGATTCCAATTTCAATTTAAGAAGCAGCCCCCTAAGAAGATTTGTGTAGATGCGAATATCGATAGTTTGTAGCAATGATTTTTGACATCCACTATTGATGTAGAGCATTATATGTGTAATGTATATCGAATGTAGTGCATGACGGATTCCAGTTTGACATTTGAAAGCCACTGTCAAATTGTGATATTTTCAGTAACTACCTTCATTTGTTTCTTATTTTATATTTCAAACTATTCTTCTCCTATAATCCGTGCAATCCACTGAATATATCCCTTGTGTATGCAGTCATTATCAATTTGACACCCATTTTCACACCCGTGTGCAAGCACATCACACCTAACAAGATGATGACTCATACAAAGACGGATGAATATATGTGATAAGAACCTAAAATGGCATTAGACTAAAAAACGCTTTATCCTGGCGAGGAAAGCGCATGCTTTAGAAACAAGACACCAAACAGGTTAGTCATCGCATTCTTCATCAGCGACCAGGATGCGATGTGATGTTAGATTAAAATCCGTTTCTGAAGCAGACATACACACATGGGAATACGTCTGCTCCTGGTCGGACGGATTTCAAAACTAACCTGCTTGTGATGGAATGCGTCTAGTCTGGTAGTTGCTGCCACAGTGCATGGTAACCGCGCAGTGTGCCTGTGCTCGTTAGGCGTAGCAACGACGCATCCATGGACTGGTTCCCCCATGAAGAGCCAAAGATGAAAGGATGCATTCAATGTTAAAAAAACATGACAAAAATGAATCCCTGATAGTTTTTCAATGGACTTACATTGCCAACGTCATGCTCCGATTTACTATCACGAAGATAAACGGTTCAGAGATCCACCTCATCTTGTCTTTCACTGACGCAAACTCACACCTCCGGCCCCCATAGAGACATCCCAGCCAGTAGTTGTGCATTGTCCGTGGTGGAATACTGTATCAGACTTTCCTGATAGTAAACGGTCTTTCCCGTAGTCAGTCAGACTTTTCCTGATAGTCAATCAGACTTTACCTGATAGTCAACCAGCCTTTCCTGGTAGTCACTGATCAAAAACGAACAGAAGTGATGTGATAAGAACCTAAGATGTCATTATCAATTTGACACCCATTTTCACACCCGTGTACAAACCTAACAAGATGATGACTCATGCAAAAACGGATGAATATATATATATATATATATGTATATATATGTATATAAATAAATAAATAAATAAATAAATATATATATATATATATATATATATATATATGTGTGTGTGTGTGTGTGTGTGTGTGTGTGTGTGTGTGTGCGTGTGTGTATGTGTGTATTAATGTTTCATATTCATATATTGTATTGCTGGATTATTATTTCTTGTATCTATCATGTTTATAATCTGTATGCATGCAAACAAAAGAAAAGAAATTTCCACAAACGGACATCAATAAAATTGAGTTGAATTGAATTGAATTGAAGTAAATTGAATTGAACTGAATCGAATTGAATTGAATCGAACTGAATATTATGTAAACTTAATTCATTGAATGCATCAAACTTATGGTGTTTTAGAGAAAGTATTTTATTTTGTATCACTGTAAATAAAACCTACAGCCAAGACATAATCATTATGCTAGATAGAACTAATAAAAGGGGTATTTAAAAAAAAAAAAAACTGACCATTTTGCAGTCATAGAAGTGAGTCTGGCTAAAACACGTCTCTAGTAGGCACTTTAAGTAAAAGGATCTGATTTCTAGGTACTGTCTCGCGAGAAAGATTCAAAGAAGATGTTTGAAAAGCAAGATTGCTTATAAAGCCACCCCTAGAGCCCGAGTATTCGCTTATTGCTTTTCCGTTGGTCGTTTGGTTACCTTCACTGGAATGAATCGGCGGCCAACTGTCTTTCATTGACGCTGAGCAGGAGCAAGCTGCACAATTACTGTTGAAAGAAGAAAGTCATATTTACCGACGTCAATTCCTTTTTACATGTACCAAGCAGTGAGCTTTTAGAAGGCATAAGTCTCCTCACACTGTGGATTTTGCAGATCCTAATTCTCCCAGAAGGCACCGACTCTGATGTGACTGACTATAGCCCAAGACGTGTCAGGGAACCGAATACACTTACATTATTATTATCATTATTATTATTATTATTATTATTATTATTATTATTATTATTATTATTATTATTATTTTTTTTTTTATTATTATCATTATTACCATTATTATTATTATAATGATTATTATTATTATTATTATTATTATTATTATTATTATTATTATTATTTTATTTGTCGTAGAAGGTAAACAAAACATACGGCCTTCCTCAATATCTTTCAAAGAACGGTTGATCCGCAGTATTTGCGTAGAACACTTACCTTCTATTATAGTACAGCTAATTTTCAACACGTATAATTCTTTATCTTTAAAAGGTCAACACTATCAGTAAACATGATAAAAGGGTAACGCAGTAATAACTATAATACCTCTATACATGTGGGTCGCTAAAAAAAGTTATATCGTCATTCTAAATATAAAAGGCTATAACTTTTTTTTTTTAAAGCAGATGATAAAAGTGTCGATGCTTACTCCAGAATGTTCATGCTACATGCTCGACAGAACGTGTGCTTCATTGATCACTGTGGCGTGTGGTGCTTCACTTTCCTCTTTGCATCTTCACAAAATCCCATTTGGTTTCTATAAGAGTTGTCGAGCTGGAGAAGATACAATCACGTTTCTTAAGGGAGAGGGAATGGGGTATTTTGTGAAAAGAACTC
Organism: Diadema setosum; assembly: GCF_964275005.1. Classification (NCBI taxonomy): domain Eukaryota; kingdom Metazoa; phylum Echinodermata; class Echinoidea; order Diadematoida; family Diadematidae; genus Diadema; species Diadema setosum. The sequence continues at coordinate 42,261,635 of NC_092691.1, forward strand.
TGCAGGAAAATAAACCCATTTCCGTGATACAGTGACGCACTCTTATATCTCTTGCCTTATGCTATAGATGTCACAAACTCAATAACTATCAGTGGAAATTGTCCCTCATGACACATGATCATCATTAGTACAGCATGCTAGCATGTATTCTAGAAATTTATGCCTAATGTTGGTCGGAACCACGTCATTTTGAAATCGTATCTGACTCAGATAGAGTTAATGGTAGGATTATTAGGTAGAATGGAGACTTATGTCTTGGCACGTAATCTTAATGAGAATGGGAGAAGACTTAGAACCTCAAATCTTACGACCTTTTGATACAAAGACATCAGAATATACAACTCTATGTCATACTGAGTGTCCTGCGTCATAGAGAAAAAAGTCGTAAAAAGCTAGACAAATAATCACATTGGGATGCTGTGTCGCCATCACGGTATGATGAGGAAAGGGTGAGAGAGAGAGAGAGAGAGAGAGAGAGAGAGAGAGAGAGGAAGAGGTGGAGACAAAAACCCGTTGAATTCAATACCATTGAATACGTTGACCTGTCTGGGTAAGGAAACACTTTGTCTGAATATCATTTCCAATCTCAACGCTACGACAGGAAAAACAACAACAAAGTTATCACTCGAAGAAAACAACAACAACAACAACAACAAACTATGCATATTTCAAAGTAATGTTACAGCAAAGAGTTTATTCATTGAGAAAATAATGGTGACAAAAACAATACATATAGAAGATACACAGTTGGTCACACAAAGGGGAAAAATCCTCGCACGAACAACAGATACAATATCGAGAAGAACGAAAGGACGAAAAGTCTGTGAAAAAAACTCAACTCCTTCGCCAGGACAGGTGAAAGTACGAAGGTTGTTACATAAACAATTTAATTGTCTACTACTAGTATTTCATGTAGAAAACACATGTTTAATTATACATACGTTAATATTTAAATGTAATAAACTTAGAAGATTCGTTTAAGCTGTTATATACGATATTAAAAAAAAAAAAAAAAACTGGGTCCAAACTAGTGTATTGGGTATGTACAGTTTTCTTTAATGGAGATGGGATTCATTGGGTTGTCGTGTGTGACAGTTTTGTACGTGACTATTACGATGAAATAAGTAATGAATTAGTTTGGGTAGGTAATTGCAATTCGAGCCACCGACAATAGGCGATATCAAGTGATATCGTACGATATCTCCGATATCACACCACTCAGGCTGGGACAGTAACTTCCGGTTTCATGCGTGTGAGCTAGCTCGATGCGCTGCCGGCGAACATTTTTTTCCGTACATGGAAACGCTATGGGACATTATTCATAAGTTGCTTGGCCAACGTTTGTACATGCAAAACACACACACACACACACACACACACGCACACACACACACACACACACACACACACACACACACACACACACACACGCACACACACATACATACACACGTACTAGTAGCTAGCTTGCTGCATCGGGCGTGCGCTGCATGCACACGTGATCCACACAATAGTAATAATACGTATAATAATAAATACGTTCCATGTGTACACGTACCAGTGTTGCCAGATTTTAGTAACCAAAAACGGTGAAATTTGGTGATTTTTGAAAGTGTTTGGTGACAAAATTCTAGTCTTGTAACCAAATCAAATTTGGTGAATTTGGGTAATTCTTTGGTGATTTTGAGACCAATGAGAAATAATCACAATAACTTCAAACGAAAATGCATTTCACCCAAAGTTCTCCCCTTATACCATGTATATCTAACATTGCAATTTCCTGTAGAGACATACCGCCTTTTGTCACTCAACACACACAAACACTCATAGATCCATACACATCGTACACATTTTGCATTTAGTGTGTGTGACTACGCCGTGCTGTAACGTTAAATTGTACAGAGACTCACGCAGTGTTTGATAAAAGGTTTATTGACATCATTTTGTCTTGAAATTGAAGCCTATACTACGGCTTTCCAAATTTGGTGATTTTTTAATGACTTTTGGTGATTTTGCTCTGTTGGGACCTGGCAACACACGTACACAGAAGGGGCGTCACCAGCTTTTTTAAGGGGGGTGGGGAGTGCGTTTTGACACAAAATGTAACGAGATTTTTTGGACAGACATTTGGAATTCAGGAAGCTCTAAATCCCCAGACTGGTGTTTTTAGGGAAACCAAGCGGGGAAAGGGCGTGGGGGCTGTTAGTATGCGAAGGAGCTACGCGACCGAGCTCGAGCGAATGGAGAGAGCAAGGAGGGGGGGGGGGGGGGGGGAGGTTGTGGGAGGGGGTTGTCCCCCTCCCACGGTGAGAACTTTTTTTTTTTTTATTTTGATGTTGTAAATGGTGCAATTTGATGCATGTTTTTGCTTGTTTTATCGACTTGAAACAGTCCCACTTGTTTAAGGTGGCAGTACATTTTGATGTTACTTGTTATTTAACAAGGTGCCTGTTAATGATATCATATAAATAAAGTTCTTGTATTAATTCTTACACTGATGTCATGAACGTGACCTAGCCTGAGCAAGCGGAGCGAGCGAGGGGGAGGGTGTCGTCCCCCTAGCACGGTGAGAACTGAAATTGCATTTTGATGTTGTAGATGGTGCAATTTGATGCATGTTTTTGCTTGTTTTATCGACTTGAAACGGTCCCACTTGTTTAAGGAAGCAGTATATTTTGATGTAGATTATTGTTGAACAATTTGCCTATAAAATAGTATCATCAAAATAAACTTCCTGTTTTAATATTTACACTTAATATCATGAACGCGACGAAACAAGACCGAGCGGAGTGAGTAAGGGGGAGGGTGTGTCCCCCCTCCCACGGTGAGAACTTTTTGTATCTTGATGTTTTAAATGGTGCAATTTGATGCAGGTTTTTGCGTGTTTTATCGACTTGAAACAGTCCCACTAAGGTAGCAGTACATTTTGATGTAGATCATTATTAAACAATTTGCCTATAAAATGGTGTAATTTATATAAACTTCTTGTATTAATTCTTACACTGAATATTATGAACGATGTCTGTTAAGCAATCAAACAGAAAAAAAAAGCATGCACACGAGGATGTACATAAGGGGCATTTTTCCTCCCAAACGAAGATGACTTTATATTTTTAGACCTGAAATTCAGCGATCTGGTGCAATACAACTGTACTTGAATATTTTGTAGCCCCCTCCAAAAATAATGATTTAAAGGGTGTGTACAGTTCTGGTCGAGGTGAGGATTTAGCTTTTAACGTTTTGTGAGATATTCAGAAACCACTCTATGAGATGTCAAAGAGCATGCAGTTCTAAGGGGTATCAAAAGTTTATTCGATGAAAATCGCTTTTGAAATGGCTGAGATATCCAAAAATTAGATGAAACAAAGAGATCCTAATAAAGTTGTGGCATGTCGCCTTTTATTATTAGCACTTTTTTTGATATCTCAGCCATTTGAAAACCAATTTTCATCAAATAAACGTTGAATCCTTCTTAAAATTACATGCTCTTTCATATTTCATAAGAGGCTTTTCACTATCTCACTTAGGAATGTTCAAAACATGAATCCCCACCTCAACCAGTACTGTACAGTCCCTTTAAGCAAATAGTTGCTTTTTTTCGGTGAATGGTTAATGGCTCTTATTCCGAGTGTGCATCATCTCTGTGTATGTACAAAGTATAGTGAGGTAGAGCTTAGTGGGAAAATGTGGGAGGGATACCCCCTCCCGCTCGACGGAGCTTTTGAGTTTTTAGAATTATTTAGAATTGAAATAAAGCGATCTGAAGCACACTTTTTGTGGAAAATCTAGAAATTGTAATTTCCCAAAGTGTACTAAGTCTATAGAAGGGACAAGGCAATGAGAGGGTGGTAAGATACCTCTCCCATATATTCGATTATATTTTTTCCGCCTTCCAAATCCCAGGTCAACATCTTGGGGGGGGGGGGGGTTGGGACTGCCCCATCGCCCCTCCTCCCCCCCCCCCCTTGGCTACGCCATTGGGAAAGGGTTAATTGTTAATTGAAAGGAGATAATATCCCCTCCCCCATGACGGAAATTTTGCTTTTTTTTTATTAAATAAGGTGACAGATTTGGTGCACACTTTCGATGAAACGTTTGTAAATCTGTCAATCTATAGGTGTATTAAGTCTATGGAAAATAGACCGAACGGGGGAAGGTGTCGGAAGAGATATCCCCTTCCAACACGAGAGAGATTTGCTTTTTTAGGATTGAAATTCAGCAAACTGCCATCTGGTGCACACTTTGGGTGAAATAATTGGACAGATTTCTAACAAAAAAGCAAGAAAATCTTTTCATCTCGGGAATTATAATTATGTGGGATGGGACAGATATGGTGCTCTTGCCCCTCGAACATTTAATGGAGGCAACTTTTTTTTTTTTCTGTCAAAAAGCAAGAAAATCTTCCATCTCACCAGCTATTAATTATGGGGGGGGGGGGGCAAAATTATAATATGCTTGCCCTTCCAATGTTTTGATGGGGGAAACTTTATTTTTCTGGCAAAAAAGCAAGAAAATCTTCTCGTCTCGGGAATTATGGGGTGGGGTGGGCAAAATGATATATTTGCCCCTCCATTTTTTTTTTTAATGAGGCTAAGGCTCGCACTTGGGCTCGCATTATCAAAATGGATTGGTCAGAAGTAACGTCCTGTACATAGACCCTACATACTTGTAAGTAGCACACTTACATGCAAACGTGTACGTGCTTCGTACCGTACGGATATTCAGTACGGTCGATAAATAGTAAACACTGTAGAATATTTGTAGAAATGTATAAAATCAGTGCTGTCAGAACCCAGAATGAGAATTGTTTTTGCCAACGATTTTGTTGTCCCTGGTGCAAAAAAACAAAACAAAAACAAAAACAAAAACTAAAACACCAAGAATAATTATCTAGCGTCTGGCGTTGAGGTCGCTCGCAGACTGAAGCGGTGATTTTTTTTTTTTTTTTTTTTTTTGGTCTAAAAGGGGGGTGCGTTCGCACCCAACGCACCCCCTCCTTGTGACGCCCATGCACAGAAAATAGGTCCATAGCGTTTCCATGTACAGAAAAAAATATTCGCGGCCTGTGCATGTGGTGCACCTCTGCTGCTCGGAGCACAGATATTTGTCCAGTTTTTTCCTTTTAGCATCATCAGAAGTACACTCTGCTGCCTCACAGAAGAATCCCATGGTGTAATGGATAGTTATATTCGGGAAATAAACAAACTAAAGTCTAAACAAATATATTTCTTTGGATCCCAAACAAAGCTGGCAAGTTCGCCAATAGAAAAGCACACACGCAAATCAATAACCGGAAGTTACTGCCCCGGCCCTAGAGGTTCGATATCGGAGGTATCGTACGATATCACTTGATATCACCTTGATATCGTCTATTGTCGTTGGCTCGAATTGCTTTCATATGGAGGTTAAAACAATATCGACCGCCATCCTTTGCAAGAGAGAGAAAATTTTGCCAAGCAACATCTGATATGTATTGCCCCAAGCAAGGATTCCATCATTGAAATCCGGTAATCACATACTCAATAGTAAACCCCCTTCCCCTCATCTCAGGTAAGGTGTCATTACAATACTGAGCAGGACCTACTCTACCTTTTTATAGGAAAGATTTTTATCAAATCTAGCTTTTTATAAATGGATATTGGATGAATATTCAAAAAGAGATCACAACTTCCGTGACAAAAACACATATCTTTACACTTACATGGCTTACATTCTATCAGAGAGTAAGACTGTATTTTGAAATAGGGTAAACAATGCATGGTAGATCATTCTTTACTTTTTAGCATTTCTGTTTTAGAGAACACTCCAAAATAGATTAGATTTGTTGTAGATGATCAATTCAGGTGGATTTTCATTGTCAGTTATTACGTTACGGCTCTAACTTACTTATCTTATTAACGTCATGTTTTGCTTTACCAGTTTAATGACGTGCGTGTTTTGTACGGGTTTTTTTTTCTTCAGTAAACTTTTGATGATTCCATATATCGGCCAACAAACTACAACGATTAGAATTTCACAAAATTATTATCAATTATTACATTATTGTTCTGACATACTTATCTCATTAACATAATATTTTGCTTCACAAATTTAACGACTTCCTTTTTTTTTAAGTTACCTTACACTGATTCCATAAGTCTTACATACAATCTAGTTTAGCGTATTCAACAACATGGATTATACTATCTGTATATTATCATTTCTTTTATGAATTGTCAGTTTTCATTCTAAATTTTCATTAAAAAAAATCTGTCAAATACAAAATACAAAGTGTAACGCCCAATTTTAGAGAAACAGCGTGAATAGACAGAGGACTGTCTCTAAAAGAGAACAACAAATAAAGTGTTATGTACATAATGTAAAGTGGTCGTGAACGAAATCATTTTTTTTTTTAAAGGATGGCCATCTTTCCTCCCCCTTAAAAAAAGGTTTCCAATGATAGATAACAGCATTTGCTTTTACAACCAATCCAAAGTAAGCATCATTAGCATCATTAATACTTGCCTTAAATGCACACAAATTTTAGTGATATGAAAATGCCAGCATCATCATTATGAGAAATAATACGTCTGTCAATTTTTGAAATATTGAAAAAGTGAGTGGCGTATATATCAAATATAGATTACGAACCAGAAAACGGATCCCGAGTACATCTTTATGTGCCAAAATTTTACTCTCATTGATGAGTACGACCCGACGTCAATAAGTAATGAATGTGAAATGAGCACGAAAACTGGGACTCGTCTTCATTTGAAAACTGAAAAAAAAGGACAGTTTGACGGATCTTTGGTGAATACCAAGGATGATTTCAACACGTACACATAAAGTCATTGGAGCACACTGGTTTGATAATTACACACCATTTTCTACGAATTTAATTTTGCAAAGCAAAAGTGGAGAGATGCCTCTAGTTTTACGATCTCTCAATTAAGTATTCATTGTAATCTTCCTTCAATCTGCATCTTGCTGCTGGTAAAACATTAGCTAGCAATTTATTTCTCTGTGACGCCTGAGCACTACTCCAGTTTGTTTCCAAAGATATCATACATCTACAAAAGCTAATTGATCGAGTCGTTTCGAATAACATTCTAATATCTATGCATTTTTTTTTTTTACTGGGATGAGTTTTGCCAAGAATTTGATGAATTATGTTCTTAACTTATGTTTGTGCTTTCTATCAACTTACTTGCATAATTTACTTGATGTCCATTACAGTGCCCATGGCAATGATTAGTGAATGGCGATTACTTTGCATGTGCTGCGGACCCGGTTTCTTCTCCGGGTGATATTCGTTTATATTCCGAAGGTTTGTTTATCCGAAAATGAGTTAAGGTTGTTTAATTTTTGGCGTTATTCCGAAGGTTCGTTGGTCCGACAATGAAAAGGAGTGTCTACTTACGAACCTTCAGCATCACAAACTTTATTTTGTGTTTGGATTATCGTACCTTCGGAATAACGAACCTTTTTTTTTTTTAATTTTTCATTTTCGGATGAACAAACATTCGGAATAACGAAACTGAAACCTCCTCTCCAATAGTCCTTCCTTCTCTCTCTCTACACTGCTCGTCCCAATGTCTCTTGCTGTTTGTCCATGCCTGTCTTTGTTTCCACAATAGTTTGTGTGCCTATGTGTCTTCTGTGCGCTTCCATTAATTTACTTTTTTCTTTTCTAAGTTCAATTTATTGAGTGGCCCTCATCTTCACAAGCTTGTCTTTCACGTTGACTCTCTCGATCTTATCTAATAACACAATAATTTTGAACAAATAGTTTCATATAGATTATGCAATTACTCATGTTCTTGTTCCACTTTCAATCAAGTATTTATGCTTTTCATATTAAGTTGATTTACTAATCTTGTTAAATCTGAAAAACCCCTGTGATATTGGACATGAAATTTTAATTGAATTGAATGAAATTTGAGACGAAAGGCATTACAAATACAATATGTCATTTGTAATTTATCAAACTCTCTCTGGTTTCGCAGAATATATACTGGGAGGAACAAACAGTAATTCCCTTTACAGCATATGGGTGATACATCTTAGAAGGAAAAAAGAAAGAGAGAGAGAGAGAGAGAGAGAGAGAGAGAGTGAGTGAGAGAGGGGGATGGTGTTATGATAGGGGATTTGTTCTCCGTTCTGTCTGGCATTCCACTTTGCTGTCTCATTATTGATCTTCTTTAGGGAACATCGCATTTTCTTATCCGATTACTTCTGATGAAACTTCTCTTATTGCACAATCTCATTATTAGAAAACAGTGTTATCTACTTTACTTTCATTTCTATCAATTGAAAAACTGGCATTCTTTCTCCCTAAAAGCATGGCGCAATGATATATCTTGTATTCCACAATCTAAATGATTTCACACATTGCTTACAGATTGATTCGTCTTTGGCTCCTATCTACCAAAGATAGGATGCAAATACTGCGCTTCGTAATTGAAATTGGAGACGACTTAAATGATATTCATATGGATGCTCGAAATAAAGCTCTATGCACTTTAGTCTTCACACAAGTCAAGTTGGACACTGTTCGATTATTTCATCCATTTCCTTCATAGGCAGTCCTCAATCCCAAAATATCCTTTATCTTGGAGTCGCAACTCTTTCAAGCTTCATCCAAGCATTAAAATCTCCTGGTTCAAGTTTTCAGCCCTTCTTTGTTTTCACTGCTAAAAGCATTGGCCGCAAGGGGGAATTGAAATGTAAAATTTGTAGCGTACATGACCTGGTTTGATGTCTTAGAAATTTGAGAATTGAAACGGACAACCCGTGTTTATCTTTCCGATGCTTGAAGAAAAAAAAAGGAAGGCGCAGACGCCCCATTACGTCATTTCCTGTTTTCCTATATAGCTTTCTTCTGTCATCAACCTTTAAATGTGGTGCCTACCAACAACACTCCCTTAGTTTGATAACGAAGATAATGTGAGAGTTATAAGTAGAGAAACATTCCTTTCCATCAGTATAATGCATGATGTTTACAGAATAACACTTATTTATTCTTATAATATCGGCGCTGCTCTATTTGTTGGCCATAGTAGTTAGGGAAATTAGGGAAGATATCATAGTGTTTAGCCACAAAAATTCTTTATTTTGATTGGAAAAGACGGTTTTAAGAAAGCTGCATGATCTGATAGTAATTGATTCAGGAAGAAGTATTCTTTCATGTTATGCATAGTTACACTTCTTACCACTTCTAAAGCACGATATACTAATTTTCGGTAAAAATTAGTGCATATTGTTTTTAGAATAAACACTCAAAGAGATAATATGTATGTGTGTGTGGGGGGCGGGGTGGGTGTGTATTAGGGATGGACCAATAATCTCATTTAACATCACGATCTGATGATATAGCAAAGAATTTCATCAAATCTAAGAACAAACTTAATTAAAACAAAAAGACAATAAAAAGGTATTGTAACTTATTTCTTGCACAACAATGACAAAACAAAACCGAGGACAAAAGTTCCTCAATGCAGCTGTGTTAATCTCGCCAATGTGTGGAGACTTATAGCCCCTACAGGCCCAGGGTCGCTTTCTGCCAGGGCTGTGGAATCAAGCATCATAATTAAATCTGGGTCGTTGTCTTGGAGACAAGAAGAACGTAAATCATCCAAGATTTGGTTTGAAAGATGACCACTCAAAAGATTGAACATCTCCTTCGATCTTACAAACGAGAAAGACTGTCAAAGGCATATCATATCAATTTATCTCAGCTTGTTTTATTCTATGGCCCACGGTGATAAGTGTATGATGGCGACCCTTTATCTCCAATTAATAAATTCTGCCACATCTTTGGTCAGTAAATAACCTTTGTTCATGCACTGCTATGACAGCTATTTCTAGTGTTGACATTATATAACTTGTTGACAGCATATTTGCCCTGAAAAAGTTCCATGTCTTTACATAATGAACACGCAAGCTATGCAGCCATAAGGTGATATTTGGGATTCTGCAAAAGAAAAGGTGTATGCGTGTGTGTGTGTGTGTGTGTGTGTGTGTGTGTGTGTGTGTGTGTGTGTGTGTGTGTGTGTTCGTGTGTGTGTGTTGAGAGAAAATGCAATTCTTCCCATCTTTACCCTAGGTCTGTCAAACGAATTGATATACTGCAGGTTTTGCATGATGACAAGCGAATGAAATCCGGGAATTAAGAATTTGGTTTTACAAAAACATTATATTTCTCCATATCACACAGTTGAGGTTTTGACTGTCACTGTGGACAATAACTTATGATTTGCTTTTACGAATTATCTTTAAAAATATTATATACCTCATATTTTATCTATAAAGAAGATTGGGGTTGAATGACTCCTCCCCAAGCTCGAAAGGGGGTTGAATGCCTCGCCCCTTCACTCGCTCGTCGGAGAGGGTGGAGTGGGGTTGGTAACTTTTTTTAATTCACACTTTCCCCAACAATATCCACAATCAACTGATTTAACTATAAATCACTTTATATTCCCTTTACGAGTTATTCTAACCACAACCCAACAACATACTTTTTGTTACTTATCGCTTGGCTGCATGATATCTTGGAGTGACACGAAAAAAAAAACGGTATTATTGGAGAATGGTTATGTTAGACCCGTCAACGAGGGTGCAAACAAGGATATTCGTTTACCATTAGAAAAAAAAAAAAAAAAAACTGACACTCTATCGCATGATGAATTTATCTCCAAGGGGAGGCGGCTGCAATTTGATAAGGCAGTTTATGGTGCGTTTAGAATAGTAGTCTAGATACAGTTATTTAGCATCGCATCGCGTAATCATAACCCATTGAACAGATGCGACTGCAATAAATACGGGCAAATAAGACAGACCACACGACAGACTATGACGTGACGATACAACCTTATCTGGACCATAGCAAATTTGCACGTCTGTCGTGGAATTAACCTCTTCTCCATTTTTCAATTTTGGTAAGTTTGCACTGCATGAGTAAATTAAACCTTTGAATGGTATCATTTAAATAGGACATCTATCTCTCATGGCCCTTATTCAACTTGCAAAACGCGGTTGCTTCTCTATCTTAACAAAGCAATGTCTCATTTTTAATTCGTTGTCATATTACTAGTTCTGACACCGTAGGCTGCATGATTATTTTCTTCGACACAGAGCTCACTGAAAATTTCTAAAGAACAAGCGAAGGATTTCGTTTCATGGCTTCACATACTTAAATCGTATTTTTCTTGACTTTTTCTATTTGTAATAATGGCAGTAAGATAGCATGAATGTGATGACAACAATCAGGTTCTGACTTCATTTTACTCAGTGCTCCTACACAACACAATTCATTAAAATAAAACACGTAATATTGTTCCGTTTAAGAAATAAATCCACCAGTTACCTAAATTATGGTGTGATCAAATCTTTCAGGAAGTTTCGAGAGGATAGAATAATGTGGGAGACCATTGTATGCAGAAGTTGTTGGAAATTCTTGT